>NC_044976.1:123582963-123882963 GCF_008728515.1 Papio anubis
ATCTAGTTGGTTTACTGTGTTGTTCAAGTCCTCTATTTCCTTACTTATTTTCTGTCTGCTAGCTCTATTCATATTGAGAGTGTTATACTGAAGTCTCTGGCTATTGTTGTGGAATTGTCTATTTCTCCCATCAATTCTGTCAGTTTTTACTTTGTATGTTTGATGGTGTGATATTAGGTACATAAATATTTGTAATTGTTATATCTGAAAGATATATATAGCTGAAAGCTGTATTATACCTTTGGATGTGTGTGTGTGTATATATTTTTATATATATATATGTGTGTGTGTGTATATATATATATATATATCCTCTTTTTCTCTTACAACTTTTTTCCATTTAAAGTCTGTTTTATCTGATAGTAATATAACCGCCTCTGTTCTCTTTTAGTTACTATTTGCATAAAATATCTATTTTCATCCTTTCACTTTCAACCAATTCGTATCATTGAATCTAAAAAGAATTTTTTCTAGACAGCATATAATTGGATCATGTTTTCTAAATCATTTTGCCCATCTCTGTCTTTTGATTGGAGAATTTAATCCACAGACATTTAATTCAATTACTGGAGGGGAGGAGCCAAAATAGCTGAATAGGAATAGCTCCAGTCTGCAGCTCCCAGCAAGAAAAACACAAAAAGTGGGTGATTTCTGCATTTCCAACTGAGGTACCCAGTTCATCTCATTGGGACTGACTAGGTGGATGGCATGACCCAGAGAGAGCAAGGAAAAGCAAGGTGGGGTGATGGTTCACCTGGGAGGTACACAGGACAAAGGGACCACCCTCCTCCAGCCAAGGGAGGTGGTGAAAGACTGTTACCCACCCAGGGTACTATGCTTTTCCCATGGATTTTTGTAGTCCAAGAATCAAGAGATCCCCTCATGGCCCTACACCATCAGGGCCTTGGGTCTCAAGCACAAAACTGGGCAGACTCACCACAGCTGCTCCCATTGGAGGCTGTTTGGGCAGGTACTGAGCTGCAGGAGTTTTTACCTACTCCAATGGCATGTGGAACTCCAGTGAGGCAGGAGAACCATCCACTCCCATGAAAATGGGACTGAAACCAGGGAGCCAAATAGCCTCACTCAGCAGGTCCTGTTCCCAAGGAACCCTGCAAGCTAAGATCCACTGGCTTGAAATCCCTGCTGGCCAGTACAGCAGCCTAGAGTATGCCTTAGATGACTGAGTTCCTGCGGGAAGGGGTGGCTGCCATTACTGTAGTTCTACTTGGTGGTTTTCCCCTGTCAGTGTTAAGGAAACTGGGAGGTTTGGACTGGGCAGTACTCCCCTAGCACAGCACAGCAGCAATGGCAGATCATGGCCAGACTGCTTCTTTAGGTGGAAACTGGATCCATCCCTCCTCACCAGGCAGGGCCTCCCTGCAGGAATTCCAGCAACTCCAGCTAGGGGTTTACAGACAGAACTGTCATCTCCCTGGAACAGAGCACCTGGGGAAGTGGCAGCCATGGCCTCAGGTTCAGCAGACTTAATCTTTCCTACCTGCTAGCTCTGAAGAGTCCAACTGATCTGGATGAGAGGGATTCTCCCAGCACAGTGCACCAGCTCTGCTAAGGGACAGTTAGATGGCTTCCTTAAGCAGGTCCCTGATCCCATGCTTCATGACTGGGTGAGACTTCACAACAGCTGTTGCCAGACACCTCACACAGGAGAGTTCCAGCTGGCATCAGGTCAGTACCCCTCTGGGACGAAGCTTCCAGAGGAAGAAGCAGGCTGCCATCTTTGCTGTTCTGCAGCCTCCACTGGTGATATTCAGGCAAACAGGGTCTGGAGTGGACTCCCAGCAAACTGTAGCAGACCTGCAGAAGAGAAACCTGACCGTTAGATGAAAAACAAACAAACAGAAAGTAACAAAAACATCAACAAAAAAGACCCCACAAAGGCGGGGCATGGTGGCTCATGCCTGTAATCCCAGCACTTTGGGAGGCTGAGGTGGGTGGATCACGAGGTCAGGAGATCGAGACCATGCTGGCTAACACAGTGAAACCCTGTCTCTACTAAAAAATATAAAAAATTAGCCGGGCGTGGTGGCGGGCACCTGTAGTCCCAGCTACTCGGGAGGCTGAGGCAGAAGAATGGCATGAATCTGGGAGGCGGAGCTTGCAGCGAGCTGAGATCGCACCACTGCACTCCAGCCTGGGCGACAGAGCAAGACTCCATCTCAAAAAGAAAAGCAAAAAAAAAAAAGACCCCACAAAAACCCTATCCAATGGTCAACAGCCTCAAACGTCAAAGGGAGATAAATCCACAAAGATGAGGAAAAAGCAATGCAAAAAGGCTGAATATTCCAAAAGCCAGAATGTCTCTTCTCCTCCAAATGATCGCAACACCTCTCCATCAAGGGCACAGAATGGGGCTGAAGCAGAGATGGATGAACTGATGGAAGTAGGATTCAGAAAGTGGGTACTAACAAGCTTCACTGAGCTAAAGGATTATCTTCTAAACCAATTCAAAGAAGCTAAGAACTATGATAAAAGATTCCAGAAGCTGTTAACTAGAATAACCAATTTAGAGTGCAACATAAAGGACCTGACTGAGCTTAAAAACACAGCACCAGAATTTCGTGATGCAAACACAAGTATCAATAGCCAAATTGACCAAGCAGAAGAGAGAATATCAGAGCTTGAAGACTACCTTGCTGAAACAAGGCAGGCAGACAAGATTAGAGAAAAAAGAATGAAAAGGAATCAATAAAACCTCTGAGAACTATGGAACATGTAAAAGACAGAACCTATGACTGATTGGAGTACCTGAAAGAGACTGGGAGAATGGAACCAAGTTGGAAAATGCACTTTAGGATATCATCCAGGAGAACCTCTGCAAACTACCAAGACAGGTCAACATTCAAATTCAGGAAATCCAGACAACCCCAATAAGATACTCCACATGAAAATCTGCCCCAAGACAGATAATCTTCAGATTCTCCGAGGTCAAATAAATGAAGGAAAAAATGTTAAGGGCAGTCAGAGAGAAAGGCCAGGTCTCCTACAAAGGGAAGCCCATCAGACTCTCAGCGGACATCTCAGGAGAAACCCTACAATCCAGAAGAGATTGGGAGCCACTATTCAATAGTCTTAAAGAAAATAATTTTCAGCCCAGAATTTCATATCCAGCCAAACTAAGCTTTATAAGTGAACAAGAAATAAAATCCTTTTCAAACAAACAAATGCTGAGGGATTTCATCACTACCAGAACTGCCTTGCAAGACCTCCTGAAGGAAGTACTAAACATGGAAAGGAAAATCCGTTACCAGCCACTACAAAAACACTGAAGTACACAGACACTATGAAGCAACTACATTAACAAGTCCACAAAATTAACCAGCCAGCATCATGATGACAGGATCAAATTCATACATAATAATATTAACCTTAAATGTAAATGGGCTAAATGCCCCAATTAAAAGACACAGAGGGGCAAGCTGCATAAAAAGGTAAAGGCATTAACTAACTCCTTAATAAATGTCATAAAGATTATAAAAGGTTTCTGGAAGTTATATCTTATGGTCAAGATTAAAATTTTATAGATGGTTTATAAAATTTTGAAAAACAAATTTAATTGACTTCATGCTGTTTTTATTAGGACTTATTATTTGGAAAATTAAGTATCCTTATTATGCTTCAAAAACTACAGTATACCTGTTGTTAGATTCCAGTCTTGCCTAATGTTCCTCAACTGTTATTATTTTCTACAGTTTGGACCAAATTCTAATTTTCTTGGCTACAAGTCTTCAAAATAATGTTTTCAATTCTTTTCCTTCTTTTTCCCTTCATTTTTCCTAATTGAGAGTCACTGAAACCTAAGCTGTGCTTTCTTAAAACCCTACAAACTGAAGCTAGACAACTTAAACTTCGGAAGAAAATAACAGCAACCTATTTACATATATAAACCACTTTCATACCTGCCTACTAATGTATGGACTTCAGAGTAATGTACCCTATATCGATTTTCCAGGGTTTTCCTTTTGTTTGTTTTTCTCCCTTCCTCTCACTATTTTCTCTTCATACAACAAGAGATTTCACAACCTGCTAAAATGAGCTTTCCTAATAACTCAGGACCTACCCATCTAGGAATAAACCATCCTAGCCATGAGAGAACAGATGAAACCTGGGAACAGAGACTCAATTTCTTCTAAAATGCTTTCTCCAAAAGATTTTTCAAAAGAAAAGGGGGGAAGAATGAAAGGAAAATAAATCTTGGGGCCCCCAAATCACTAAGCTAAAGGGAAAAGTCAAGCTGGGAACTGCTCAGGGCCAACCTGCCTCCCATTCTACTCAAAGTCACCCCTCTGCTCACTGAGATAAATGCATATCTGATTGCCCCCTTTGGAGAGGCTAATCAGAAACTCAAATGAATGCAACTATTTGTCCCTTATCTACCTATGATCTGGAAGCCCCCATCTCTGCTTCCTGTTGTCCTGTCTTTTCGGACTGAACCAATATTCATCTTACATGTGTTGATTGATGTCTGATATATAAAACCAAGCTGTGCTCTGACCACCTTGGGCACGTCTTCAGGACTTCCTGAGACTGTGTCATGGGCATGTGTCCTCAACCTTAGTAAAACAAACTTTCTAAATTAACTGAGGCCTTCCTGATTTCACAGCTGGAATGAAGGTAAAGCAGCCCTCCCCAGATCCACTTCCTTATAGCAGGGATTATGAAAGCCCACTTGGCCAGAGACTCCTAACCAGACCTGAGAGGCCAGGGAGCTCAATCTTCTGAGGTAATACTTCCCACCCGAAACTGCTTAATATTCACTTAATTGTATCTTATTTGGATTGGGGTCTCCTTGCAATGCTAAGGCTATAGTTATTTGAAATGGATTTGCAGTTTGTACTTAAGGGTACTAAAGCAGTTCTTCTTGACTTCCCACTCAGATTACAGCTGTGGGACAGGGACTCAGAACTGGGAAGTGATTTATTTTAGAGTGCCATTCCTTGAGCAGGAGGAATGAATTAGACTCCATGCCCAGAGCACTTTTAGTGATATTTTAATCATCTGTATGATTTTGAGAATCGTCAGCATCAAAGACACTGCACTAGGCAATTTGGATGTTCAAAACTTAAATCTAGGTGCAGTGGCACATTCTGTAGTCCCACCAACATTGGAGGCTGAGGCTAGAGGATCACTTAAGCCCAGGAGTTTGAGGCCAGCCTATCAACATAGCAAGACCCCATTTCTTAAAAAGAAAAAAAAAAGTTAAATTCTTCCTTGCTACACAAATCTATGATCTATCAGAGAACATAACACGTGCACAAAATTGGCAAACATACAACATGGGGAGTGATAGTAGAGAGGACAAATCATGTACCATGCTGTGGCTAAATAAGGAAAATGAGTGTAAGGTTCTTGTATCATTTCGAACCCCAAGAACATGCCAACAGACAACATGAGACAAAACATGCTATTTTAATGAGCGCCTGGGTGCAGGCGAGCTGAGGCCCAAAATGGCATCAGCCCCAAGTGAGGACAGGGCAAACATTTTATAGCCTCCTGTAAACAGGAAGTGTCCTAGTCTGACGCAACTGCTACGTTGTACCTGGATGGCCTCTTTCAGGATCTTCAGGGGTACGTGTCTTCCAGCCTGGGTAGGTGTCTTCCAGCTGGGGTAGGTGTCCTCCAGCCACCTCTCTTCCTGCTTCTGCTATCTTGCTGACACACGCTGCTGACGCAAGTGGCCTTGCACCTTGGGACTGGTCCTGAGAAGGGAGGAGTTATTCACCTCCTTAAACCTTCAGGCCCCGGGAGAATCTTACAATGAGACCATCAGGGAGGACAGCCATGAGGGGTGGGCAGGTGCAGAGAAGTAGTGTCGGCGTGGAGAGCCTTCCAGAAAACATGTGCAGTGGGCACCATGTGAAAACAGGGTCACAGCTGGATCATATGGGCCTCAGGAAGAGGTTTAGATGGAGTTTTCCTATGAGAACTATGGCACTGCATAAGGTAGGCATGACTGAGTAGACTTTAGACTATTGACCTTTCCAAATTATTGCAAATCTGGGGCGTCCCATCAGTCCTCAAAGGCTTGTTAGGCTCCCTCGCTAGTGTATGCTCTTAGATATACCAGGAAAAATGAAGCTTAGAGGATACGACTTATATGGAGCAGAACAAATCAACTTTAACTCTCTCCCTTTGAAACTGCATGGGGATTATCAAAGTTTCCTTTGATATTAAATTCAGAAAACAGGAAGAAAGAGAAGAGCCCAGGAGTTCAAGGTTCTCATTCCTCTGGGGACATGCAATAAGATGTTTGGCATTGAATTTAGCTTCATTCCTACTTAATCAAAGCACTGAATCTACTTTTTTGTCTCTAGGTCCAGCATCCTTTGAAGCATGAGTTCCCACAAGAAAAAGCAACCCTTTACCTCACCCCCTCAGCTTCAACAGCAGCAGGTGAAACAACACAGCCAACCCCCGCCTCAGGAATCATTTGTTCCCATAACCAAGGAGCCAGGCTACCCAAAGGTTCCACAACCAGGAAACACCAAGATTCCAGAGCTAGGCTACACCAAGGTCCCTGAGCCAGGCTGCAACAAGGCCCTTGAGCCAATCTACACCAAGGTACCAGAGCCGCATCCTTCAACAGTCACTTCAGGCCCAGCTCAGCAGAAGACCAAGCAGAAGTAATGTGGTGCACAGACAAGCTCTTGAGAAGCCGACCACCAGATGCTGGACACCCTCTTCCCATGTGCTTCTGTGTCTTAATTGTCTGTAGACCTTGTAATCAATACATTGTCACCCCAAGTCATAGTTTCTCTCTTATTTGTATCCTAAAAATATGTACTATGTAGCTTTTGTTCACACACACTCTGAAGAATTCTCTAAGTCCCTGAGTTAAACAGAAAGTCTTAATGGTTTTTCTGGTCTTCAGCTGCTCAGGGTTCATCTGAAGATTCGAATGAAAAGAAATGTATGTATCCCTCATTAAATCGCTTTTAATTGCAGTCTTGGCTATGTGTGTCATTGACTGAATCTTCCTGCTTCCTTGTTTCCCCACTGTGAGTTAGGACCTATAGAGACAGAGGAGTTGGTGTAGAAGTCATCTATCTAAACCCAGTACTGTATGTTTCTATGTGTGTGGGGGGTACACTTGGGGGGTGTTCCTGGAATGGCAATGGGTATTCTGTGATGGTGCATAGATATTGTCACTTTGGGAAGCCACAGGCTCTCCTCTTGCACTGAACTGAGTCATGCCTGGGTCCCATGGTGCCTGCTCCAGGCCACCTCTAATCCTTAGTATCCTTCCCACTAATTTCCTGTCTATTCTTAGAAAACTTTACCCCTACATATTTGAACTTGATATTCTATTTTTCTTTATTGATTTTACCTTCCAGATACCCCAACACATATAAACATACACATACACACTCATTAAAAGGCAGATTCATTTTAAATAGTCACACACTCACATAATCACTCACACAAGCTCTACTCTCATTGGCTCAGGCAATGTTACCTTTTGCTGGGTATCCGCCATGTACAGGGAGGTCTGAAGCTGGAAGAGCAAAAGGGAGTGGAGGATACACAGTGCCTTCCTTGCATAATTTTGCAGTCCTGTCTAGAAGTTAGAATAAGGAAGGAGACCACCCCCCATATTATCTTATGCCCAATTTCTGCCTCCAAAGAAAGAAGAAGTAAAAACTAAAAGGCAGAAATGAAATCCACAGGCAGACAGCCCAGCACCACACCCTGGGCCTGGTAGTTAAAGATCGACCCCTGACCTAATCGGTTCTGTTATCTATAGATTACAGACATTGTGTAGAAATGCACTGTGAAAATCCCTACTTTGTTTTGTTCCGATCTAATTACCGATGCATGCAGCCTCCAGTCACGTACCCACTGTTTGCTCAATCAATCACGACCCTCTCACACGCACCCCCTTAGAGTTGTGAGCCCTTAAGAGGGACAGGAATTGCTTGGCTCAGGAGGTTCGGCTCAGAAGTCTTGCTGATGCCCCTGGCAGAATAAACCCCTTCCTTCTTTAACTCGGTGTCTGAGGAGTTTTGTCTGCGGCTCGTCCTGCTACAAGGACATTCATATCTTTCTCACACAAACAAATACGCACTATACAGTCTCTCTCTCTTTCTCTCCCCCATCCCTCTTTTTCTTTCTCTCCCTCAGAATAACCCACAGAAACAGATTTGTTGAGTAATTCCAAACAAGATGTGGGTTTTAAGCAGGGATTAGGATTACACAATTTAGGTGAGGTGAATAACTGGCCACCAACTTAGGAAAGAGTACGTAATTAAGGCATAAAACCTCAGGAGTGAAAGGATACTTAAAGAGCACCTGGTAGAGTTGCTCCATTTCTTAAAGAAATTGATACCCAAAAAGTTAATTAAGGTAACCCTGAAATTATGTTTCTGCATCACCCTGGAGCATAATTCCTCAGACTCCCAGCTCCCAACTCTCTCCTGCAGTCTTGTCTTTTTTATTTCAGGGGTGACCAACAGGTTTGCAGGTCTGTGTTGAGTGGCTCTGGGATATTGTAGAATGGTCTGTAACAGCAGAAAGGATGACAAAACTTCTGAAGGTCTACAGTAATCACTGGGGAACAAACCATTTCCTGACAGGTTGCATGGTTCATAATATCAAAGAAGTGTGAAGCCGGTGACAGGTTACACCTGCATGATACACAGGTACTCCAAATGGGTTTTGCCAGACCTCAGAGATATTTGGAAATGATAAGACAAAAATTGTCCAAAGAATCATTACAAGATGATGAGTAGTTGTCAAACTGGCAAGAGAGAATGATGTCACTTGGGCCTGTTAGGTATGTGCATGATGAGGTGGCTTCAAATTACTGCTGATTCTGTGATAGAAAGTCTAGAGATAATTTCAGGACCAATCACAATTAAGTAGGCTGATTCTGGGTGGGGAAGTGGACTCTATGATACACAGCTATTATGAATGTAAAGTCATGCACTTGCTTGTTCCCATTGTTTGAGACTGCTTTTTAAAAATACATATTTATTGTGGAAAATATATCTCACACATAAAAATTGTGCTTTAAAGCGTTTTTATGTGGGTTTTTTTGGTATTCATTCCATTTACAATGCTATGTGTCTTTGTTAATATATATATGTGTATGCATGTGGGTTGATGGAAGATAAAAAAATCCCAATAATACAGCAAAATATAAACAGCGGTTAGTTATCTTTGGCTGTTTAATGTTAGTGTTCATTTTAATAGCTGTTTTTCACATCATGAATTATATAGTATTTTTTTTCCTTTTTTTTATTTTTTGAGATGGAGTCTCACTCTATCGCCCAGTCTGGAGTGCAGTGGCTCAATCTCAGCTCACTGCAACCTCTGCCTCCCTTTCTTTCAGATATTGCTAAGTAACAAGAATAGTGTTCTTCTGGCAGTAGCCTTGCCAGTCAGCTCCTATAATCTTACCTGCATATCCTGTTACATATTCTTCCTGGGGTCTAGAGACATAGTCTTCCAGTGTCCAGCACCTTTCACGTTTTCACAAAGCCCACCTCACCACTGTCCACAACTACACTGTCTCTCCTCAGTGTCTACCTCTTCAGTAACCACCTAGACAGTGTCTACCAGAGTCTACTTTGAAGCCTCTTTCATCTGGTCAGCAGCAACACATTCCCCAAAGCAGTCTCAGAAGCTGGTAGTGGGGAAACATGACAAAGACAAATGGATCCTCCCTCTCATGACTCTCCATCAAATGTTCTTCAAAGCCTGAAATGATGAAGGCCTCTTCACCAAGCTTCAGTCTCTAATCTCCCTGGGATGAGGCTAAACAGAGAAGGGTTCTTTCCTGAATTTATTGTCATGCAGCATTCCAGGATAAGCAAGAAAAGGACAAGTCCCAGCCACATCAACCTTTCCAGAGTCTCCAAAAAAGGAACTTAAGTCAAATTCAACTTTCTTACAGTGAACTGTCCAACTTTCTGTGCTCTGTGTATTGATTTCCATCCTTATAATGATTGTGTTTATATATCTGCTTCCTGAATTATGTGCCTCTTTCATGATCGTCTTAACCTGATTCCTACAGTAAGTTGTGCCTGACACTAATGCCTCATGGGCAGGAAGTTTATTTGGGAATGCAATCCCAAGGAAGAGGAATAATGGACAAAGGGAAATACGAGAAGGAAGGAATGTTCCTTCAAGAAGGCATTACCATTTTGCACATCAGAACAGCTGACAGTCAAGTCCATGGGACTTTTTTTTTTAATAGCAACTCAGTAAATGTATTGACTTATTTTAGGACTGTAACAATATAATTGTTTTCATTTCAGTACTTAGTCATTTATAATTGCGAAGACATTGCCTTATAGGTCCTTGGATAATGGGGAAAGGGAGAGAAAGTGACTTTGTAACTTAATTGGTATATATGATGTCAGTTAATGATTATTGAACAATCCCTGTACCTGTTACTCTTGTAAACACTCTGCTGTTATTAACCTATTTAGTCCTCCCAGCAACACTGTGAGATAGCTACTACCATCTTCATTTTATGTACAAAGAAATTGAAACATAGGTTAGGGAAATAACTTGCCCAGAGTCACCAATAGCTCAGTTGGGACCAAAACTCAGTAAGTCTGGCTGCAGAGTTCATACTTGTAATCATTATTTTATAGTCACTTCTCAAACATAAAGTACCTAATACGGGTGCTCTACTGATAGCTTGACAATTGTTAGTTCCTCCCAAACGTGTACTTTCTTCCTGAAATATTTTATTATAATTACTACAAAGCTATTGAAAATTGAATGTTGAAACGAGTGTCTTACCTCTTTTTTTATTGGGTCATATAGTAGTTTCTTCCTCCTCCCCTTCCCCCCTCCCCCCTCCTCCCTTTTCCTCCTCCTCCTCGTCTTCCTCCTCCTCTTCGTCTTCCTCCTCCTCCTCCTCCTCCTTCTTCTTCTTCCTCCTCCTCCTCCTCTTCTTCTTCTTCCTCCTCCTCTTCTTCTTCTTCTTCATTCCAGAGGCACACATGCAGGCTTGTTCCATGGGTAAATAACATCTTGCTCAGGGTTGCTGTACAAATGACTTCCATCACCCAAGTTGTGAGCACAGTATCTGACGGGTAACCTTCCAACACATTCCCATCTTCCACCTCCCCCCAAGCACTCCTGAGTGTCTATTGTCCAACCTCCAACCTTTGTGTCCATGTGTATTCAATGCTTTGCTCCCACTTATAAGTAAGAACATGCAGTATTTGGTTTATTCTTGCATTAGTTCACTCAGGATAATGGCCTTCAGCTTCATCTGTATTGCACAAAGAATATATTTTAGCAAAGATGTGAAATCAATGAAGATGCTCAGCAACAGTGAACTGAATAAAGAAAATGTGATTCATATACAAACATCATGGAATACTATGCAACCATAAAAAAATCCATGGATGGGACTTTCTGATGATCTTTAAGAAGTAGTCTCAGAACTTTCTGTCCTGGAGATGAAGGCGGGAAGTATTTATCCATTGTCTTCTTTCACTTTCCCTCACTATCATCATTTGTCAAATCTGTGCCCATATGTATTGACTACTCCACACATCCCAGTGGTACACACACAAGCATTCCATGAGTGCCCTGCACTGCAGGATCATAGGAGCCCCAGATCAAGAAGAGAGAGGTATGCAGTATGGTCCTGCAGAGCAACTTTATCAGGTATCTTCTGCACAAAGCCCATCCAAGCCTACGTGAAAAGAGCCATATGACTGTGTACGGATAAAAGGCAGGGCAGAGAGAATTTGCAAGGAGATCCATGAGGTGTCAAGTACAATTAATCAGCAAGTCCAAGAAAGGTCAGGCTTTGATGTTAATAAAAACAATGAGCAGCGTTCTTTCATCCTGAGAAGGACAGACATAAAAGTCAGAGGACTATGGGGATACATTAGTTGCAATCAGCAGCCATATGGCTTCCCAGTAAATCCATGGCTGATCCAGCACTACTGATGAGGAAACTGAGCTTTCTTGTATAGTGAAAAAAAAAAGCAGCTGGGGGGTCTTTACACCTAGCTATTCAATGTAATTTAGAAAAAACAGCAGAAGAGTAAAATGAGAAAGTCTAGAAGCTAGACTGAGAATAGCGCTGACTGAGGGAGAGGAGATATGTCAAGTGAGTGCATCAAGTCAACACCTACAGAGCATCCTGAATGAAAGTTCCCCCAAGACATATGGGTCTAGGAAAGACATGCGAGGCAGGGGCCGAGCCTCAGAGCTGAGGTTCAGGATAGCCAAGTCCTGGCCCTGGTGGCATGGAGGACCGAGAAGCAGGAAGCAGGTTGCCTTGGGCCTGATAATCCCACCATATTGCAAACAAAGTGTGCTTATAATTCCCTTTGTAGGGTCTACAGGGAGCAGGTTTGAGGAGAGGCTTGTGTCCAAGTCTAGAAAAGAGCTCAACTGATGCAAGAGGCATGGTGATGACAGTGGCCACAGACCAAAGTGAAGTGACTACTTAAACAAGGAGAGAGAGAAATAGATATGTGGATGTATTCGTCCATTTTCATGCTGCTGACAAAGACAAAACAGGGACTGGGCAATTTACAACAAAAAGAAATTTAATGGACTTAGAGTTCCACATGGCTGGAGAGGCCTCACAATCATGACAGAAGGCAAGGAGAAGCACATCACATATTACATGGATGGCAGTAGGCAAAGAGAGAGCTCGTACAGGAGAACTCCACCTTTTCAAAACCATCAGCTATCTTGAGACTTATTCACTATCACGAGAACAGCACGGGAAAGACCTCCCCCCATGATTCAATTATCTCCCACCAGGTCCCTCCCACAACATGTGGGAATTCAAAATGAGAGCTGGGTGGGAACACAGCCAAATCATAGTGGGTAAAATGACAGAAACATCTCTCTCTTGCTAAGCTCTTACAGCTTTTCTCAGCTTACACCATAGGGCCTGCCGCAAGGAAGGATTTCCCCTATAAAAAATTTCCTGGTATTCTCAAAACAGCCTCTGATGTCTCTTTGCAAATAATATCATCCATCCATCTCTCCATCCTTCCATTCATTCATTCATTTATTCTATAATTGTCAATTCTCTGAGCAGCTACTACACACCAGGCACCATGTGAAAATGGAAGGTAGAACGGTGGCTAAGCAGAGGAAACTCTGGTGGTAGCTGGCTGGTCCTGGGCTGAAGTTCATGAGAGGTGACACAGCTGTGCAGCCAGCAGGTGCTCTACAAACATTTAGATGAGTGAAAATAGTGAGGGAGTGACCATCCAACACCTGGATTTGAAGGATATTTTGGGTTCTCCAAAAACCACACTTGCAACAGGTTGTATACTGCAGGTAGGCCTGGATTAGTGACCTAAATTTCATCTCCTTGAGGAGAGTGAACTTTGATATAAGGGCTCAGGGAATCCCAGCTCCTTTGTTCCTTCCCATGTTGGCTGCAGAGAAGGGATTCCCCATGAAAACCAGGGTCTTCAGGGGCTGCTGTCACAATGAACAGAATAAACGGATGGACTAAAAGGGCCAAGTTGCTCCAGAGCTTCTGAATGTGACCATTCTTCCCAGAGTTTCACTGCTCAGAACTCTCCTTCATAGAAAGAGGTTAGCCTGCCCTTATGCTATTTACCCTGAGTTCCTCCTTGGAGAAAAGGCTTTTTAGAACCAAAAGAATCATTTTAGTTTCTCCTTTCCCCTGCCAGGCAAGAGTATACTGAGTGATGGATTAACAGAATATTACTATTTTTCACCTGGTCACCATGCCTTTGGCCTTCCAGAAGAACCAGAAATACCTGTTGTTTATCTCTACATTCACTTCAAATATTAAACAGCCCTACAAGTGTCACCTGTGCTGAGGATTAGACTCTTGCAGAAGATAGGACTGTTTCTGGTTCCAGCAGCCCCAGAATGTCTTCCTTCTCTCTCTTTCAGCCCACACCACCCTCCCTGTAAACACTACACCTGGGAGCAAAGGGTGCTCAGGGGGATAAAGCCCAGGTGACATCCTTGTCAGACAGCAAGTGCCACAGGTTTCATCACAAAAGTGAGTCAACAGGTGGATAAGGGAAGAGGGGTGAATCATGTCTGACAGGTAAGGAATGTAGGCACAGCAGCCCAGATAGATCCTGTTTCCTTGAGGCAGGGCTTGCTCCCTGCATAAAAGAACCAGTTGGCTGGGAACACTACGCCAGTTCCAAGGGATCAAACGGAGTATTCCTCTCTGCACACCAGGTCAGTCTCTTTACTTGGAACTCTTTAGCATCCATTCTATGTATTTAATTTTTATTAGAGTCTCCTTGGCCTTCTTGGTATTTCTTTTCCTCATTATTGAATTTGTTCATAGCCATGCAGACTGTTCAGCTGAATTATAACCTCTAGGAATATCTTCATTTTAAAAGTAATCATACTGTGGGCTTGAAGAGACTTTAGACATTATCAGTTCTTCTTCATTCACTCTTTCTGTGTCAGCAAGAAGGAGGTTGGTTTATTCAAGGATCCATAGTAAATTTGTCATAGAGTAAGGACTAGAACCCAGGTCCACAGCACTTTCCCTGACATTATAATTCCTTCTTATTTATAATTTTAATACAGAGAATTTTATTCTTTCAACAAATACTTTTGTGAGAGCTTACTATATTTGGCAATTTGGTTGCAAAGAAATAATTTAAGCAGCAGAAAATGTACTCTATGATACTACAATTTAATCAGGAAATAAGAGCTAAAATGCAATGTATAATAGTAACATCAGTGCCAGGTGATTAGGGCAAGTTCTGTAATAGTTTGGGAATACAGAGATTTATGGAAGGCTTTCTCTAGAGAAGCCCCTAAAAGTCCCATATGAAGTGATTTGTGGTGTTTCGTTAGTGCTTGAATGAGCAGGAACAAAGAAAACATTTAAGACAGATGAGCACTTGAGCTAGGCCAGAGGTGGGATTGTGTAGTGTTCTAGAGAGGTCGGAGTTATATCATAGATGGTAAGCTATGATATTTACCCACTCAGAAATGAGTGGGTAGATTTAATTTATTAGGGTTTTTTTCAAATAGCCTCACATTTCCAATGATCCAGTGTTATGAGTCTCATATTCCTGCTAGAAGCCTGTTATTGTGCTGTGTAGGAAGAAAGAGAGCACCAGGTGAGGCCTTGCTCCAGTGGAGCAAGAGCAAATCATCTTTGAGTTCCTCTTCTTCCAAGGCTCAGAAATTAATCAAGTATTCCTTGTGGTCAAGAAGAGGGAAGAACATTTGCTTTTTAAGAGACTTGAAGTGGTATTCACCATGGCTTATTCCCTAGTTATTCTCTGTTGAAATCATCTGTTCTGTCTCTAGGACCAGCCACTGTTGAAGCATGAGTTCCCAGCAGCAGAAGCAGCCCTGCACCCCACCCCCTCAGCTTCAGCAGCAGCAGGTGAAACAGCCTTGCCAGCCTCCACCCCAGGAACCATGCATCCCCAAAACCAAGGAGCCCTGCCCCCCCAAGGTGCCTGAGCCCTGCCACCCCAAAGTGCCTGAACCCTGCCAGCCCAAGGTTCCAGAGCCCTGCCACCCCAAGGTGCCTGAGCCCTGCCCTTCAACGGTCAC
This sequence comes from Papio anubis, assembly GCF_008728515.1. NCBI lineage: Eukaryota > Metazoa > Chordata > Mammalia > Primates > Cercopithecidae > Papio > Papio anubis. Next base: position 123,598,498 of record NC_044976.1, read on the forward strand.
ACCAGCACCAGCCCAGCAGAAGACCAAGCAGAAGTAATGTGGTCCACAGCCATGCCCTTGAGGAGCCAGCCACCGGATGCTGAATCCCCTATCTCATTCTGCGTATGAGTCCCATTTGCCTTGCAATTAGCATTCTGCCTCCACCAAAAAAGAATGTGCTATGAAGCTTTATTTCCTATACACTCTGAGTCTCTGAATGAAGCTGAAGGTCTTAGTACCAGAGCTAGTTTTCAGCTGCTCAGAATTCATCTGAAGAGAGACTTAAGATCAAAGCAAATGATTCAGCTCCCTTATACCCCCATTAAATTCACTTTCAGTTCCACTTTTGACTGTGTGTCATTGACTCTACAACTTCATTCCTTTCCCTCATGAAGCAGGAGCTGTACACAGAGATGGGTTGGTGAAAAAGGGCTTTGTCCAGAAGGCATCTGATACTCACATTAGGAGGGTGAGGGGCTGCCCCGACAAGCATTCCTGGGCTGCCTATGGGAAGTTGTGCAATGCCACCTGGAGGCTGTTGCTTTGGGCATCCAGGGCTGGAGCAGGGCTCTCCTCTTGCAACTCGATGAGTCATGCCAGAGTTTAGTTAGCACCTGTCTAAGCTGACTCTGACTCACTAATCCTGAATGCCTTCCCTCCAAATCTGACTTTTAGACTGCTAACTTATCAGCCAATTGCTGTTTATTTCAAGTAATGTTTCCACATATGCTAACCCGCTCCTTCTCACTAATTTCTCTCTGATACCTACAACCTAGATTTCCAAAGACGCACAGACTCCGCTCTTTTTCTCAATTAGTCATTTCTAGTCTCTGAGTGCCAACTCTGGACCAGAAACAGAATAAGGGAGATTTAAGGTGCTTGCCAGGGGCATTTGCAGTGCCCTGGAGGGATGTACTTCACTCCCTACCCCACCCCTCATTCAAACACACATACACACATATACAACAACACACATGAGATCTGGAGTCCTCACAGAGTAATGCACAAAAGCTGATCCAGTTTGGAGACTGTTTCTCTCACACAGGTGCGAACCACGGAAGTGAGAACTGTAAAACCCACCCTCACTCATCTCCCTGTAGTATCAACATGTTTCCAGTCAAATTAAACAAGATAGAATTATCAACAGTGTATTCATATACATGTGCATATATGTTTATATTGATGGAAATATAGGTTACTTTTGCATGTAACTGGGAAACAAAGCAAGTTTTTCTGCAGTAGTATAAAAGAGATTCTTTTTCTTAAGATGGAAAATGAAATAATAAAACAATTACATGCCATTGATATAACTCAAGAAATTGTGATACTTTTGATCACGGCATTTTTACTTGATTGTATTATTTAAAATTACAAAGCCTATATGAAAAATGTTTACCCTAAAAGTTGTATTACCCTAAGGGTTTTCTTGTTTAATTAGTAGGTAAAATCTAACATCATATCCAAATATAAGTGCCTCCTAGCACCAAACCAATTAGCCAAGCAGAAAAAAAAGTGTTGTAATCATGCTAGTCAGCACAGATTAGCTACTATAACAACACCCCCTATGTTGTTGGGGCTTCATTGAGTAAAGGTTACTTTGCACTCATATAAAAGTCCAATATGGGTTAGTAAAGTCTCTGTTACACAGAGTCATGAAGAGACAGTCCTTCCTTCATATGTCTCACCATCCTAAGTGCTGTGCCCTATAAATCCAAGCACAAGAACAGGGAAATAGACTGAATATAAAGGTGCCCCTGCACTTACCCACTTGGAACAAGAAACCGCACGCATCCCTCAGTTCTTATTGACTTGTGTAGAACTTGGTCACATAACCCTGTCAATCTCACAAAGTTAAGAAATGTAGTTTCTGGTGTGCTCAGAAATAAGAGGAAGACACAGATTTGGGTGAGCTTCTCAAGCTTCAGCCACAGAATAGCCTTCTTGTTCTCAAATATCCATCTGTTCCTTTTGTCTCATAAGCGGAACACAAATCCCTAAGAAAAAAAAAAAACCTTATGGTCCCCGCCAGCTCAAAATCTAGGATCTCTAGATAACATGAAATTCTCTCCATCGTGTCTTCCTATGGCTTCTTTTGTTCAGCAAATTATGAAACAAACAAATGGGCCATTTCTTCCTGTTGTCCAGCAACCAATGACAATGCAGGTACAGGAGAGCTAAATCAAAACTACCATGTTCAAAGGAAGATAATGGTGACACATGGAAGCCACTAGGCCTTAGTACTCTGAAATCCAACTGGGCAGGCATTGTGAAGCCACAGTCTTCCCACTCCAATATACCAGAAGTGGTAGAAGTTCCTTTTAAAGTGTTAATTCTGTTCTCTGAAAGGAACTCCTTTTAATTTTGCTATTCATTGTTCTGCCATCTGTAGAATTATCCTTTTTTTAATACTCTTCTCTATGATCAAACCTGAGGTGTGTATAGTGGATTGTGCCCTTCTTGGTTAGGTAAGCTTTGCAGCTCACTTTTCTTTCTTAAATTTTTTATTATTTTTTTCTTTTCTATAATTTCAACTTTTTTTTAGATTCAGGAGTTGATATGGTTTGGTTCTGTGTCCCCATCAAATCTCATGTGGAATTGTAATCCTCAGTGTTGGAGGAGGGGCCTGGTGGGAGGAGATTGGATCTTGGGGGCAGACTTCCCCCTTGCTGTTCTCATGATAGTGAGTGAGTTCTCACAAGATCTGGTTGTTTAAAAGTGTGTAGCACTTCCACCTTCGCTCTCTCTCCTGCTCTGCCATGTGAAGATGTGCCTGCTTCCTTTTTGCCTTCTGCCATAAGTGTAAGTTTCCTGAGGCCTTCCCAGCCATGCTTCCTGTACAGCCTCTGGAACTGTGAGTCACTGAAACCTCTTTTCTTTATAAATTACCCAGTCTCAGGTAGTTCTTTATAGCAATGCAAGAACAGACTAATACAGGGGTATACACTTGTAGGTTTGTTACATGGGTGTGTTGTGCGATGCTGAGGCTTGGAATATGAATGAGTCCATTACCCAGATAGTGAGCATAGTAACCAATAGGTAGTTTTTCAACCCATACCCACCTCTGTCCCTTCCCCCTCTATTACTCACCTGTGTCTATTGTTGACATCTTTATGTCCATGAGTACCCAATTTTTCAGCGCCCATTTGTAAGTGAAAACATCTGGTATGTAGTTTTCTGTTCTCACATTAATTTGCTTAGGATAGTGGCTTCCAGCTCCATCCATGTTACTCCAAAGAACATGATTTAATTCTTTTTTCTGGCTGTGTAGCATTCTATGGTGTATATGTGCCACATTTTCTTTATCCAATCCACTGTTGATGGGCACCTAGGTTGATTCCATGACTTTGCTATTGTGAATAACACAGCAATGAACATACAAGTGGATGTGTCTCTTTGGTAAAATAATCTATTTTCTTTTGCATATATACTCAGTAATGGAATTGCTGTGTGAAATGGTAGCTCCATTTTAAGTTCTTTTAGAAATCTCCAAATTGCTTTCCACAATGACCGAACTAATTTATATTCCCATCAACTGTGTATAAACATTCTCTTTTCTCCACAGCCTTGGCAGCAACTGTTGGTTTTTGACTTTTTAAATAATAGCCATTCTAACTGGTGTGAGATCTCATGGTGGTTTTGATTTATATTTCTGTGGCGATTAGTGATGTTGAACACTTTTTCATGTTTTTTTGGCCACTTCTATGTCTTCTTTTGAGAAGTGTCTGTTCATATCTTTTGCCCACCTTTTAATGTGATTGTTTGGTTTTTGCTTGTTATGTTGTTTAAGTTTCTTTTAGATTCAGGATATTAGACCTTGTCAGATAATTTACAGATATCTTCTCCCATTGAGTAGGTTGTCTGTTTGCTCTGTTGAAAGTTCCTTTTGCTGTGAAGAGGCTCTTTAGTTTAACTAAGTCCCATTTGTCAACTTTTAGTTTCGTTGCAATTCTTGTTAAGAACTTGGTCATAAACTCTTTCCCAAGACCAGTGTCCAGAATGGTGTTTCCTATGTTTTTTTCCAGGATTCTTATATTTGAGGCTTTACATTTAAATCTTTAATCCATCTTGAGTTAATTTTTGCAGATGGTGAAAGATAGAGGTCCAGTTTCATTCTTCTGCACATGGCTAGCCAGCTATCCCAGCACCATTTATTTAATAAAGAGTTCTTTCTCCGTTGCTCATTTTTGTTGACATTGTCAACAATTAAATGGCTGTAAGTGTACAGCTTTATTTCTGGGTTCTCTATTCTGATTCATTGGTCTATGTGTCTGTTTTTGTGTCAGTATCATGCTGTTTTGATTATTGTAGCATTATAGTATAGCTTAAAGGCAGGTAATGTGATGCCTCCAGCTTTGTTCTTTTTGTTTAGGATTGCTTTAGCTATTTGAGCTCTCTTTTGGTTTTATATGAATTTTAGAATAGGTTTTTCTAATTCTGTGAAAAACAGCATTCATAGTTTGAAAGGAACAGTGCTGAATCTGTAGATTGCTTTGGGCAGTATAGCCATTTAACAATGTACAAAATCAGTAGCATTTGTATACATCAATAACGTTCAATCTGAGAGTCAAATCAAAAATAGAATCCCATTTACAATAGCCATGGAAAAAAATAACTAGGAATACATATAATCAAGGAGATGAAAGGGAGAATATACAACATCCCTACAGGGAGAACTATAAAGCACTACTGAAAGAAATCATAGATAACACAAACAAATGAAAAAATTCCATGTCCATGGATGGGAAGAATGCAGCTCACTTTCTAACAAAGTGTGGTTTAAGGCTCTTAGAAAGCTGTTTTGCTTCATTTCCTTTTGTTTTGTTTTAAGATCTAGCTTGTGCTTACCTTGGGAATATGATTCCTCAAAATTTAGTAGATTTCTAATCTATTTTCTTCTAGCCAGTTCTATATGCTAGTAACTATACCCACATTTCTTTCACAGATGAAATTCTTGTGCTTATTTATTCCTTCCTTTTTCCATGTCTTTCTTCCTCAACTGTGGCTTCTTTGACACTATTTGGAAAAATAAACTTAGATGTGATGACACTAAAACTTAATCTAATCTTAACTCCAAACCTGAGTTTTAATGAACTTCTGTCTCTCAAAATTATTCTCGATTTTATCTTTCTATTTAGAAGTGATCGAGTTTCCCAACTTTGCAGATTTTTGGTTTCCTTGTATTCTCTTGCATTAATGTTTACAAAAGAGCCCATTTTCTTTGTTTTTAAAATACCTTTATTGACACAAAATTTACATACCATAAAATTCACCCTTTTGAAGTGTACATTCAATAGTCCTTCGTAGGTTCACAGTTACACAATTATCACCAGTATCTAATTTCCGAATCCTTTAATCACTCCTCCTCCAGATAACTCCATACCGATGGGTCGTCAATCCTCATTCCCCTGCCCCTGGACCCCAAGAAATCACAAGCCTACTTTCTGGTTCTATAAATTTGCCTATTCTGGACATTTCATATAAATAATATTATACAATATGTGGTCCTTTGTGTCTGGCTTCTTTAACTTTGCATAATATTTTAAATACTGATTTTTGCTGTAGCATGTATCAGTATTTCATTCCTTTTAATTGCCATCTTTATGTCATGAGTACCCAATGGTTAGCTTCCATTCATAAGTGAGAACATATGGTATTTGGTTTTCTGTTCTCATATTAATTTATTCAGGATAATGGCCTCCAGTTTCATTCATGTTGCTGCAAAGGACATGATTTCTTCCTTTTTCATGGCTGTGTAGCATTCTATGGTGTATATGTAATTGTATGTATTCAATTGTAACTTTTTAATTTAATTGTAACTTTGTACCCATTTAATTATTATTTAATCATAATTAAATTGTATTATTTATATTTTGTTACTGTAATAATACAATTAATTATATAGTTTAATTATAAATAAAAATTATAGTTCATTATTATGTTTATTTGTAACTTTATACCCATTTAATTGTAACTTTGTACCCATTAACTAACCTCTCCCCACCCTTCCCTCCCTCCCCTACATACTCCCTAATCCCTGGTAACCACTGTTCTACCCTCTATCTTCCTGAGAGTAACTTTATTAGCTCCAATATATGAAGGAGAACATACAATATTTGTCTTTCTGTGTCTTACTTATTTCATTTAACATAATGTCCTGTAAGTTCATCCGTGTTGTCACAAATAAGATTATATTCGTTTCATTGCTGAATAGTGTTCTACTGTGTATATAAACCACATTTTCCTAATCCATTCATCTGTTACTGGACACTTAGGTGGATTCCATATCTTGGCTATTGTGCAAAGTGCTGTGATAAACAGGGGAATGCAAATATCTTTCTGACATACTAATTTCATCTCTTTTTGGTATACACCCTGTAGTGGGTTTGCAAGATCATATATTATTTCTATTTCTAACTTTTGAGGAGCTTTCATACTGTTTTCCATAACGGCTGTACACATGGTATTAGGTTTTCTGTTTCTGATTTCGTTGGCTTAGCATAATGGCCTCCAGTTTGATCCACATTGCTACAATACACATGATCTGATTTTTTTTTATAGCTGTGTAGAATTAATGGCATATATTCATCACATTTTTTAAATCCACTCTACTATTGATGGGCATTTAGGTTGATTCTATGTCTTTGCTATAGTGAATATGGCTGCGATAAATATACACTTGCATGTGTCTTTATGTTAGGACAATTTATATTCCTTTGGGTATATACCCAACAGTGAGATTGCTGGGTCAAATGGTAGTTCTGTTTTCATGATAATGTATTGCTGCTAATAGACTACTATCAAATGAGTAGTAATGATATGTCAGGAATTGTGTCAACCGAATTCTTGATATTAATTCCATTTTATGCCCAAGATAAGTTTGTAATATAAATATTATTTTCCACATTTTGGAATAAAGAGATTAAAATCCTGGTTGATTTGTTCTTCAAATCAATCAAACACTAATTAAGGAAAATAAAAGGGGTTTAGAATGATATAAAAATAATCGTTGATATGACCCAAAATTCAGATGACAATAATTGTGAAATCCTGGTCCTGGGATAAGAGAAAGATAGAACTAAATCCAAATGATCATATAACATTACTAATAAAGCAAATTTGAAAAGAAACAAAAGATTCATTGACACATATTATGCATAGATACTTTATTCAGGGAGTGAAAGGAAAGTGACAACTACACAGGTGGTAGAAGCTCATGCCCAGGGGACAGACAGACACAGAACACATCAACAGAATTCTCTGATGGTTCCCAGGGAGAGAGCTGCAGCTCTTTCTTCTGAAGCTCTGGAAGCCGGCACAGCCCAGGACTTCCTTTTCTCAGCTCCACCTGGACAGTGGCAGTATGGCAGCCTCAGAAAGGAAACCTTTTGCTGTCACGGATCATCACGGGCAGGTCACTGGTTAAGGAGAAAGAAGCTCCCTGTGCATCCATAGAAGGCTTTGGTGAGAAGATGCAGGTGGAGCTGTGGAACAAGGTGAGCCCATTATCTTTATCCTTTCATGGTCCTGATGAATCCTGAAGCTGTTACTTGCTCTTGGGTGGACACTTTGGCTGGCAGGGTGGGGAAGGTGTCACCGGAGGATATTTCTGCTGGCACTGCTGAGGTGGGCAGGGCTGTGGACACTTTGGTGGTGGGCAGGGCTCAAGGCACTTCGGGGGTGGACATGGCTCTGGGCACTTTGGCGTGGGGCACACAGGAGGTAGCTGGCAGGGCTGCTTGCACTGCTGCTGTTGATAAGACATCCTGCTGGAGTGTCAGAATCTGAAAGAAATTATACGACAGTGTTCACGGGAAGGGACTCCTCCAGAGAGAGAAGCCAAAGCTTATGTAATACCATGAAATATTATTGCTCCCTCTCCAAGAAATTATTTAAACTCTTAACTGCCTTTTCAAGACTCCCTCATTTCTCCCTTCCACTTTAGCAAATTGCTTCCTTGGCCCTGGGAAATCTTGTGTTTTCTCATACAATTTTTCCAAGGAAAATATCTCTGTAGTAATGAACCAAGCATGTCATCTCTGTGAAAATAACATCTTTAGGAAAGGCAGTGGCAAGTTCAGATACCATAAGCAATCTCACAAGCCATTTCTATTATCATTATCTGTAGTAAAGTCCCAGTGGGTTGATTTGAGCACAGAACAAAGGGCTGTTTGGGAAGGATTGTAGACTCTTGGCACCTGTTAAGACACAAACCTTTGAAAAAGACACCAGGAAAACATGGGGAAAAAATACTTTGTTCTTTTTTCTTCTTAAATTCAAAGCTTTCCTATTAAATTCTCTGTCCATATGGACACCTAACTGTATACAAGAAACAAGCTAAAATAGAATATCACCATACTCTAATTCTAAATTTCCATCTACTAAGTAACATCAAACCCATGGTCACAGAATTGTATCAACCAAACTTGCTGTTTTCAGATTAAATTCAACATTTCAGGGCATAAAGAACTGAGGAACTTAAGGACTCACACTCACCAGGTTCTCCAAAGCAGATCGGTGCTAGAGTACCAGGAGTTTAAGAGTGGTGCAACAGGGAACCTCTTTATAGGACTTGCTGCCCCACCCAGTGGGAAGTGGGAACTGCCTAAAAGTGGGCTTGTCCAGCAACGTCCAAAGTAAAATACAAATGTATCCATATCTGGCATGAGAGGGATTCTCAAACTAGGAAATATCCTGTTCTGGAATCTCCCCACTGGGTTAAGTGCTTATGACTCACAGAGGACCTGCCTTAGATCTCAGTTTCAGTGACTTATGTCAGAGAGATAATCAAGGGATTCTCTAACTGGTTGTCCAGGGCTCTCTTTCTTGATTGGGAACAATGATCCTTTCCTATCTTACCCACTCTGAGTCATAAAACTTCCTGTCCTCATCCACTCTAGCTGAATGCCATATTGTTGTACATGAACCCAACTCTACCTCTACTTTCCTCCTACAATTGGCCAATGTGCTAGAAGGAAGGAGAGACCTAACAAAGGCCTGAGCTAAGCTTTTTCTTTGCTAAGTTCCATGACGGCAGGCATGTCACCTCTCCTCCCTGGGATTATAAACAGAGGAGAATAATACTTACCTCTGGGTTTGCAGGCTGACCACATTGTGCTATCTGCTGATCCTGTTCAAGACTGAAATTTTCTTTGCCACCTATTTCTCGCATAAAACCTCAGATTTTTACATATATTCCTTTCCTCTTTGAAGCTGTCTTCTATACCACATTTGTAGCTTCTACACTACATTCGTAGAGGCAATTGCATCCCAGGACAGATTCGAGAGCAAGATCTAGTCTCTCCAGCACGTTTGCTACTTTCTGCCATTAAGGATGTGTACTACAGCCTTTTTGTTTATAAAAGGTAATGGAGAGAAGGAAACCAAAGTTACAAGTATTCACTCAAAATCTATGTATGGAACCATGCCTATATGGTTCCCTGTGAGCATCCTATAGAGAACAAGCTGCATAGACATTATCGTATGTAAATAATTAAAAGTAGGTTTGCAGAGTGAGGAAGGTCAGAGCACTTAAAGTCTAACTCTGAGGGAAAATACAAACAAAGGGTAATCCAATATGTATTCTTCCTCTCTACTTCCAAACAACTTTTAGATGCTTCTCAGTGTTTTTTAATTTGTTTGCATGTTCTTCCTTTTTCTTTTCCATAAACCTTCTAGTCCCGCAAACTGCTAGATTATCAATTCATACCCCAATGTACACCTCTCATCTGTCCATTTTGGTACATATTGTTCACGTAACACATATATTGTCAATGCATTCAGTGATTGTTCTTTCACAACTTTTTAAAACTCTTCCTGCAATCAGTGAGCTTTTCTAAGTATTGTGTATTAAACATATAAAGTGATGTTGCTACAGCTTCCTTATCTGGACCATTAATCAGGAAGTTCTCCAATAATGTGGTTTTAGAAGTGAATAAGAAGAAAGGAGAATGAGGAAGAGGAAAGACTCAAAATCACTGGAGCAGTCACCAGCTGTCTCCGGGAAAGGCAGGAGTGTTGAATGAAGCCAGCGTAACATCCCTCAGTTAAGTAGGTTAGGTACCCAGAACAGCTGTTGCTCCTGTCAGTAAGGAAGAGCTTTTGGCCAAGATCACCACTGCCCAGGACACTACAGAAATAGAGTCATCATGTCAGCACCCTGAAGCCAGGTGTTTACAAATGGTGTTCTCACTAAATGCTTCCTATAGACTATTACACATGCCAAGCACTTCACTGGGCAAAGTAAAGGTCATTTACTCAATAAATCACCTACTACTCCCCAAGAGCCTCACATCACATCTAAAACATAAATCCATAGAGAAATGTCTGATTTCTGCCATGCAAAACTGAAGAATTCGCTGCCAAATGAGATCACTGTGTGAGATAACACAGTTTAGGTCACACCCTGAGACTCCCCTTCTGAGGACACCCCACTCAAACAGGCTGCTTATCGCAGCAGTACAGGCACCAGAGTGGCAGCAGCCCTAGTGCCCCCAGCATCTCAGACAGGGTCACTTTACAAGTTGAGGTGGAGAACTGGAAACTCACAGTTCCTCACAGACCATACATGAAGAGCGACCACAACATGAAGAGGGGCAGCTAGGAGTCACAGTTTCCCCACGTTAGGACATCCAGGCCCTGAGACATGGAGCAAGGCACACTTCACACACACACACACACACACACACAGAGAGAGAGAGAGACACGCACACCTCATGGGTCTTTATCATCTATCTTCATGTCTAAAGAGCTTAGCTTTATGTTCTTTAAGAGTCTAATATCCTGGCTGGGCGCAGTGGCTCACCCCTGTAATCCCAGCACTTTGGGAGGCCAAGACGGACGGATCACGAGTTCAGGAGATCGAGACCATCCTGGCTTACACGGTGAAACCCCGTCTCTACTAAAAACACACACACACAAAAAAAAAAAAAAAAAAAAAAAATTAGCCGGGCGCGGTGGCGGGCGCCTGTAGTCCCAGCTATTCGGGAGGCTGAAGCAGGAGAACGGCGTGAACCGCAGGGGGCGGAGCTTGCAGTAAGCCAAGATCGCGCCAATGCACTTCAGCCTGGGTGACAGAGCGAGACTCCATCTCAAAAAAAAAAAAAGAGTCTAATAGCCTTAGGTTCATTCCTATTACTTCCACTCCATAATTTTCTAGGGGATCATTAAGTATGAATTATTAGTACTTAAAAATGACGGGAAAGAACAAAAAATTTATTTGGTCTAATACTTGATTCAACATTTTATCTCACATTTTACTATGATACATTCCACTAAACCAAATAGTGCTAGCAAATGAAGTTTTAAAATTAAATATGTAAACAAATAAAGAAACAAGAATCATGGCAAAATATTCTTCTTATGCTCAGAGAAATGGTAACTGTAAGCCCCCATGCATATCTGCCTTCTGCTTTTATTTCTGAATGGAAGGTTTAGTCTCCATTGTCTTTCCATAATTCGATGTATCAGATAAATATACGGTAGAATTCTGAAGATAATTAAGAAGGATGTTTTGAAAGATTATTTAATATTATTTAAAACCTTCAAATTTTACTAAAACTTATGTAAAGGATGATAACATTTTCATTAACATGTATTTATTAAAAGTTAGGAAATATGTAAAACAACCAATTAAATGTGATTATATTTGGCTGGTATAATTATAAATGATGTTTATTTTCCGGTTTTACTTTTCAAAATATTCTCCCAATGTTACCTATTATTGAGTAAGGAATCTTAAAATCCTACTTTGAAAAGCTGGCAGAGACAAGCCTGTCCATTGTCCAATTAGTGAGAAAGCGGTCTTCCTTCTTTTCAGCATTTTTGGCCAGACACTAAAGGTGGGACTGGATGTAAGCAGCAGTTGTTTTATTGTTATAGCTCTACATTTGATCACCTCACTACTAAAATCTTTCTTGAAGAAAACCCCAGTAATAACTCCCGTACTCATAGCATTGACATATACACACAGAAGCCACAGACACTCCATAGCCATATGTATCTCATATGTATCTATGAAACAGTTTACCAAAATTAGGAGATCATACTAGGGTAAAAAAAATCAGGAATGAGTTTGACTACTATCCAAGAGCCAGGGGGATGGAAAGCATAAATTGGCCATAATATGATGAAATTGGAAGAAATGGGTGATTAGTAGAACAGGTAGTAACGATAATAGAAAATAGTGATAATAATAGTACCTACCGCTAATTGTCATGAGAAAACAACTAAAGCAGAGACTGCATTTAAAGTATTTAGCACAGGCTACAGATAGGACTCAAAATGCTAAAGTAATATATTGTTAATGAAACAGATAGAGACAAGATATCCAGTTCAAGTTGTTTATGGTTGAGAAAGTTATTTGCTTCACCTTTAACATCTTTTATATTATCTTATTGAAGTGTGTGCCAGAAGTTTTTAGGACAAAGCAAATGCAAATATGTGATTTAAATGAAGTGTGCAGAAACAATACGATGGGATGATTTTGACACTTATTCTATGTGATGAAAATGAGAGTTAACATAAGCAGAGATTTTGAGCATAGGATAGAAACCAGGTGGTTTAATTGTTCCCTGACGTTTGGACTCTCTCTGACTTTCCTCTGAATTCAGTTAATATAAGAAAATAAATCTAAATACAATAAATAGCAATATGTGGATTTGTTCATGTGTAAAAACAAATAGCATTTACAGAGATTTAGTATTCTGTGTGAAAAAAATATACAATGTTACCTCCAATTTAGTTTGCTGTTACTGTAGTTAGTTGTTTAGGATAATAAAGAAATCATTCCTTTAAATATCACTTTCCTTCTGGTGGCAAATTACCTAAATTTTAAGCTAAATCCTTATAAGAAACTGAATAGCTCTTTAGCATTAATCTTCCCAAAGTGAATAGACCCTATATATTCTACTTTTATTGTCTCTATATGTTAGATTAGTGTATTTAAAAGCATAATTTCAAGAGCTATTAGTAATATAAAGGAATCCCATATGCTTAGTGTTAAGATGAGAATGAGAAGGATATGTGGTAAATAATGGAATGAATCAGATACTTCTTTTTGTAAGAATCTTTTCAAGATGATGAACTTGCATAGGCCATGGTTTCCCTCCAAAAAAGTTAAAAAGGAAAACAAAGAAACACAGACAAAATTGTGAAAACATTTGGAGAGAAAAAACTGTTTGAACTCTAACATATAAGACAAGAGACCTGAATTCTGCTGTAAGTGGGAGAAAGGCTAAATAAAACATAAAAGTTATGAGAAAAGTCAAAACTAATTCACAATCTTAAAGAGATAAACATAATTTTATTATATGAGTCAACAAAAGCACATTCAAAAATTGATCTAACAGATTTCAAAATATGTTGACAAAAAATAATCTGCATTCAAATAATTATAGCAGCTTTATTCATAATCTCCAAGATCTGTGATCTACCAAGATGCCCTTCAACAATTCAATTGATTAACTGGGGTGCATCACACCCAAGCAATGGAATACTATGCAGTGATAACATGGAATGACCTATCAAAACTCACAGACATGGCTGAATTTTAAATGAAGCTGATACATAAGAAATAGTCTCAAAGGCTACATACTGTATGGTTCCATTTATACAAATTCTGAAAAATGCAAAATTACACATCCAAAAAGAACAAAAAACTCCCAGTTAAATTAATTCAATGACACCCATACTGAGACGTATTATAATTAAACTATCAAAAGAGAGAATATTGAAAGCAGCAAGAGGGAAGTGAATCATCATATCTAAGGGATTATTAATAAATAGTTGACCAAATTCTTACCAAAAATCTTTAGGATCAGGAGGCAATGGGATGATAAATTGAAAGTTAAAAAAACCTAGACTTCTTTCAACCTAGAATTCTACAGCTGGCAAAATTGTCCTTTAAAATGATGATAAAATTATAATGTTCTTGGAAATCAAAACTTAAGGCAGTTCATTACCCCTAGATTTTCTGTATGAGAAATGATAAAGAGAGCCTCTGAGGTTGAAAAAAGTGCTGGAGAGAAATTTGAAACTGTATGAGAACACAAAAATCTCTGGTAAGTGTATACAGGTACATAAAAGCCAGCATTATTGTAATTTTAGCTTGTAACTCCACTTTTTATTTTCTACAAGATTTAAAATGCAAATGTGTACAAAATAATTGCAAATCTGTGTTAGTGAACACACAATGTATAAAGATGTAATTTGTGAACTCAACATAAAAAGAGGATAAGATTGTATGAGTGAACTTCTCTTGTTTTTATTTTTATTTTTATTTTTGAGACAGAGCCTCACTTCATCACCCAGGCTGAAATGCAGCGGCAAGATCTTGGCTCACTGCAACCCCTGCTTCCTGGTTTCAAGCAATTCTCGTGCTTCGGAAATCACGCCCAGCTGATTTTTGTATTTTTAGTAGAGACAGGGTTTTGGCACGTTGGCCAACTGGGTGTGAGTCAACTTTTCTATGCTATTGCAGTTACATAGTGTTAATTCAAATTAAATTACTATAACTTTAGAATATTATACATAATCCCAATCAAAATCACAAAATAAATATTTTCAAGTATACACAAAAGTAAAAAGGCAATAAAATAGTTTTAGTACAAAAAAATCAAGTAAATATAAATCAGAAAGTGTTGAAAGACAAATAATATACAGAAAAGAGTGAATGCAGAAGGAAGACCTCCCTTATCAGTAATTACTTTAAATGTGAATGAATTAAACTTTCCCCAACACCACAAACTGGGGAACTGAATCAAAAAGAAAAAAAAAATGATTCAACTATTTGCTGTTTAAAAGAGACTGACTTTACAGCTAAAGACACAAAGGAGGTGAAAGTAATAGGAAAGAAAAAGATATTTCATGTAAATTGCCAGAAGAGACCAGACGTGGCTGCACTAACATTAGACATCATTAACTTTAACTTGAGAACTGTTATACAGTACTACAAAGGACATATATATAGATAAAGAGATTTATTCACCAAGAAATTATGCAAGTTATAAACATACATTTACTGAACATCAGAACTCCAGAATATATGAAGATAGAGTGAGAGAAATTAAAAGAAGAAATAGATAGGTCTAAAACAAATGTTGAAAACTCTAATACTTCCCTCTCAAAAATGGATAGAATGATAGAAATTAAAAACAATAGCGGACTTAAATATATAAACCAATTGGAACAAACAGACAAATATAGAACACTCCAACCAGAAAGAACAGGATATCCCTTACAGTTTTCTTAAGAGAAAATGGAAGAACACTCTCCAGGATAGACCACATAATAGGCTACAAAACAAGTTAATATATTTTAAAAGGCTAAAATCATACAAAGTACTTTTCCAATCACAATAGAATAAAATTAAAAACCTATAACCCAATTAAAACTGGAAATTTCACAAATTTGTGGAAATTAAACAACAAACTCTTAAATGACCAACAGGTCAAAAAAGAAATCACAGAGAAAATTAGAAATCACTTGAGACTACTGACAACAAAACACATCAAACTAAAACTTATAGTTTGCAGCAAAAGCAGTGCTAACAGGGAAATTTATAGCCATACCCACATACATTTTTAATGACAGAAAAATATCTCAGATCAATAACCTCATGTTACAGCTTAGGAAACTACAAAAACTAAAGCACACTAAACCCCAAAAAAGTAACTACGAGCCTAGAGTAGAGATACTAATAAAGTACAAGCGAACCGTAGAGAAAAATCAATAAAATTAAGTTTTATTTCTTTGTAAAGGTCAATAAAATTGAAAAATCTTTAGACAGACTAACTACAGGGAAAAAATGCAATATAACGTTCAAATAGCTAAAATCTAAAAGAAAGTGAGGAGGTTACTACTGATTTTACAGAAATAAAAAAATTTTAAGCAGAAACTATGAACAATTCTGTCAGTTTATCAGATAACCAGTTGAAATGAACAAACTCTTAGATATACACTATCCAGCAAACCAAATGTTGAAGAAATAGAAAATTTGAAAAGATACAATAAGTAAAGAATTTGAATCACTAATCTAAAATTTCACAAGAAAGAAAAGTGTTGACCCAGAAAGATTTACTGGAGAAGTATATACCAATCCTTCTCAAACCCTTTCACAAAAGAAAACTGAAAATAGGGACTACTTCCTGTCTTTTTCCATGAGGCTCGCCATTATCCTGATACAAAAGCCAGACAAAGACACTACAAGAAAACTACAGACCAATATTCCTCATGAATATTGATGCAAAAAAGCCTCAAAAACATTTAGCATGCCAGATAATTCCTGTGGCCCTGGGCAAGATGGCCAACAGGACGCAGTCAGGTGGAACAGCTACCACTAAGGGACGGAGATGACAGGTGCACTTCTAACAGATATTCAGAGAGAAGGCACTGAGAGTGAATGAAGAGAAGATCCTGAAGCTAGGCTGAAAAGAGAGAAAGTTGGGAGCCCTGCACAGGGACACTACACACCAGGACTGGTTCCTAGCCTCCAGTAACTCCAGGGGAACAGCTAAGTTGAACCCGCAGGGAGCAACCCACTCCCGCCATGGGCCTCTGGAATCCCTGCAGGAGGAGACCCCCTCAACCACCAGGGACACTCCAGTTGGCAGGGAGAGCTGCTTAGAGAAGTGACAGGGGCAGCATGCCAGCTGATGTGGAGCCCAAAGGGTTTGGTTGGGGAGTGTCTGTAGTGGAGCAGGGCCAGGGATGGCCATCTCACTAGGCTAAACTTGCTCACATTGGAGACTTTAGCCCTTGGGGAGCTGTTGGACCTGAACTGTGCAGGTCAATCTTGTGCTTCAGATTGGGAAAGTCTGACCTGAGCACTCCGTGGTCAGCTGGTCTCTCCCGTCTTGCCAGCCTGGCTATACCTGCTTGCAGGGCAAACTCATGTGACCTTGGGACCCACATTGTAGCCTCTGTGCTGACAGATCACAGCTGACAAGTGGAGAACTCCAGCTGGGCAGCCACCCACAGTCACCTACCAGCCCATCTGCTCACTCCACACACTACAGCTTCCCCTGGGCCCAGAGCAACACTCCATGTCACTTTGCTGGCATGTGTGTGCATGAATGGGTTTTGTTTTCCTCTCCCTACCAGTGCATGTGAGTGTGTGCATCCTACCCTGCCACTGCTGCAGTGAGAGTACAGTCAGCTCATTCTCCCTAGCGATGACCATTGTAGTCACAGAGCCATGGCAAGCACAAAGCCAGGAAGCCACACCCCGGCCAGTGCACTGCTCATGCCAGTGTATACCCTTGTGCCAACACTGCCATAGGAGTGAAACCAGGCACTGAAAACAGTGGAAACTCCTCACCCCAAACAACCACCCCTGCCCACAGCACAGAGAGAAAGCACACAGACCTGCACCCACCACACCCCACCCACAACCCAAGAACACTACAAGTATGACCACACACACACAGTCTCCAGCAGGGACCCTGTACCCTGCCAAGAAACATTGCTTCCACCACTGTGGTGAATGTCCCCACAGAGGCAAGTACACTAGCACCTGCAAGAACCCTGCCTCAGCCTAAAAGTATGCACCCTGCCATGCTGCCACTGCTCCTGGCATATACAAACAGGAATGGATCCCCCTGCCCCTACACTACAAAACACTTTGGCTGACACCACTCATCACAGTGTAGTGACCAGGGGTCAGGGAGCACCTCAGCCTCCAAACCACAGTGGATTCCTAACCTGGGGGAGCCAAAGAACAAAGTCAGGCCTGATACAGTTCCCCCAGAGTTACGGCATGCAGTCCATGAGTTGGGAGCTGAGTGCTGGGACCCTAAAATCTTTCACAAATGAAGCCAGTCATCTGAATTGACCTTACACCATAATCAAAACCTCAAGGTTATCAAATGAGATTTAAAAAAATAAAATCCATCTAAACATCACCAACCTCAAAGACTGAAGGAATATAAGACACAAAGATAAGAAAGAAGCAATGCAAGAATTCTGAAAACTCAAAACACCAGAGTGCCTTCTTTCCTCCAAATGACCACATGACCTCTCCAGCCATGGTTCAGAACTGGGCTGAGATGGCCAAAATGCTAGAAATGGAATTCAAAATATAGATAGGAAGGACGATCAATAAAATGCAGGAGTATTCTGAAACCCAATCCAAGAAGACTAAAAATCACCATATAACAATGCAGGAGCTGACAGACAAAATAGTCAGTATACAAAAGAACATAACTGACCTGATAGAGCTGAAAAAGACACTAGAAACTATACATTTTGTCGTGTGTTTCTCAGTTCTATCAGGTCAGTTATATTCTAATGCAATCACAAGTATTAGTAATAGAGTAGAACAAGCAGAGAAAAGAATTCCAGAGTTCGAAGACTAACTTTTTGAAATAAGACAGTCAGACAAGAATAGAGAAAAAAGAGTTAAAAGAAATGAACAAAATCTCAAAAAATAGTATTTTCTAAAGAAACAAAATATGTGAATCATTGATGTCCCTGAAAGAGATAGGGAGAGTGTAACCAGCTTGAAAGCATATTTCAGGATATCATCCATGAGAACTTCCCCAACCTAGCAAGACAGACAGACATCAAATTCAGAAAATGCAAAGAACCCTAGTAAGATACTACAGCAGAACATCATCCCCAAGATATATAATCATCAGATTTTTCAAGGTCAAATGAAGGAAAAAATGTTAAAAGCAGCTAGAAAGAAAGGTCAGGTTTCCTACATAGGGAAACCCAGCAGACTAACAGCAGGCCTCTCAGCAGAAATCATGCAACCCAGAAGAGATTGGGAGCCAGTTTTCAACATTCTTAAAGAAAAGAAATTCCAACCTAGAATTTCAACTAGAAACTAAACTTCAAAAGTGAAGGAGAAATAAGATACTTTTCAGACAAGCAAATGCTGAAGGAATATGGTACCACAAAACATACCTTACTAGAGCTCCTGAAGGAAGTGCTAAGTATAAAAAGGAAAGACTATTATCAGCCACTACAAAAACACACTTAAGTACACAGAACAGTGACACTATAAAGCAACCACATACATAAGTTTGCAAAATAACCAGCTAACATCATGATGACAGGATCAAATCCACATATTTCATTAGGCTCTAATCAAGAAGATCTTTGAAACTAATGAGAATGAAAATACAACATACCAGAATCTCTGGAACACAGCTAAAGCCATATTAAGGGGAAATTTATAGCACAAAATGCTCACATCAAAAAGTTACAAAGGTCTCAATTTAGCAACATGACATCACAACTAAAAGAACTAGAGAATCAAGAGAAAACCAACCCCAAAGCAAGCAGAAAATAAGAAATACCTGAAATTAGAGCTGAACTGAAGGACACTGAGACATGAAAAATCATTCAAAAGCTCAACAAATCCAGGAGGTGGGTTTTTTTAATTAATTAAATAAATAGACTGCTAACTAGACTAATAAAGAGGAAAAGAGAGAAAATCTAGGTAAACACATTTAGAAATGACAAAGGAGATATTACCACTGACCCCACAGAAATACAAATAACCATAAGAGAATATTATGAACACCTCTATGCACGTAAGCTAGAAAATCTAGAAGAAACAAATACATTGTTGGACACATACACTCTCCCAAGCCTGAGCCAGGAAGAATTTGGATCCCTGAAAGGACCAGTAATGAGCTCCAAAATTGAAACAGTAATAAATAGCCTACCAATCAAAATAAGCCCAGGACAAGCCAAATTCACAGCTGAATGTGACCAGATATACAAACAAGAGCTAGTATCTGCTCTTGTTTTCTGCTAAATAAATATTCCTGCTAAAACTATTTCACAATATTGAGGAGGATGAACTCCTCCCTAGCTCATTCTATGAGGCCAGCATTATCCTGATACCAAAACCTGACAGGGACACACACACACACACACAAACAGCAGGTCAATATCCTCAATAAGCATCAATGCAAAAATTCTCAACAGAATACTGGCAAGCTGAATCCAGCAGCACATCAAAAAGCTTACCCACCACTTTAAAGTTGGCTTTATCCCTGGGATGTAAGGTTGGTTCAACAATAAACATATCAATAAATGCAATTCATCACATAAACAGAAGTAAAGGCAAAAATCATATGATTATCTCAATAGATGCAGAAAAAGCTATCCATAAAATTCAAAATTCTTTCATATTAAAAACTCCCTATAAACTAGGTACAAAAGAAACTTACCTCAAAATAATAAAAGCCATCTACGTAAAACACACAGCCAATATCATACTGAATGGCGAAAAGCTGGAAGCATTGCCCTTGAATACCAACACAAGACAATTATGCCCTCTTTCACCACTCCTATTCAACCTAGTATGGGAAGTCCTGGACACAGCAATCAGGGAAGATAAAGAGAGAAAGGCATCAAAATAGGAAGACAGAAAGTCAAACTATTCGTATTTGTACATGACATGATTCTATGTCTAAAAAAAGCCCTATAGTCTCGAAACAAAAGCTCTTTCAGCTGATAAACAACTTCGGCAATGTTTCAGAATTCAAAATCAATGCACAAAAATTACTAGCACTCCTATACAGCAACAAAAGACAAGGCCAAGAGCCAATTAACAAACAATCCCATTCACAATAGTGGCAAAAATAATAAAAATACCCGGGAATACAGCTAACCAGGGAGGTGAAAGATCTCTAAACGGAGAGCTACAAAACATCGCTGAACAACATCAGAGATGACACAAATGTAGGGAGCACATTCCGTGCTCATAAATAGGAAGAATCAATAATATTAAGATGACCATATTGCCCAATTTACAGATTCAGTGTGATTCCTATCAAACCACCAATGACATTCTTCACAGAAGTAGGAAAAAAAACTATTTTAAAATTCATATGGAACCAAAAATGAGCCCAAATAGTCAAGGCAATCCTAAGCAAAAAGAAAAAAACTAGAGGCATCACACTACCTGACTTCAAACTATACTACAAGTCTACAGCAACCAAAACAACATGGTACTTTTACAAAAACGGACACACACTAATGCAACTGAATAAGGAAGCCAGAAATAACGTATCACACCTGTAACTATCTGATCATCTAAAAAATTGACACCATTATCCTTAGCAAACTAACACAGGAACAAAAATTCAAATACCGCTTGTTCTCACTTATAAGTGTGAGTTACATGATGAGAAAACAAGGACACCTCAAAGCGGCAGACACTGGCAGCTACCACCGGGTATGGAGAAGGAGAGGATCAGGAAAAATAACCATATTGCCTATATGTGATATGAGCTTGCCTATATAACAAACCTACACATGTGCCCCTGAACTTAAAACAAAAGTTAAAAAAAACTATGCTGGAGAGGGTGCAAAGAAAAAAGAAGCCTTGTATACTCTTGGTGGGAATGCAAATTAGTACAGTTGCTATGGAAAACAGTAAGAAGATTTCTCAAAAAACTAAAAACAGAACTACCATTCAATCCAGCAATCCAGCTGCTGTGTAGCCATCCAAAGGAAAAGAAATCAGTACGTGAAAAAGGATGCCTGAACTCCCATGGTTAATGCAGTACTATTTGCAATAGAAAAGATGTATAACCTAAGTGTCCATTAATGAATGAATGAACAAAGAAAATATGTATATACACGCAATGAAATACTATTCCATTATAATAAAAAGAATGAAATCCTGTCTTTGGCAGCAACATGGATGGAACTGGAGGTCATTATGTTAAGTAAAATAAATCAAGCAGAGAAAGGCAAATATTGCATGTTCTCACTCATATGCAGGAGCTACAAAGGTTGATCTATAAAGATGAATAGTAGGATGATAGATACCAGAAGCAAGGAAAGTTGTTCAGGGGGATGGAGAATGAAGAAATACTGGTTAATGAGTAAAACCATATAGATACATAAAATTAGTAAGTTTTAATATTTGATAGCAGAGGAAGGTGACTACAGTATACGACAATGTATTGTATGCTTCAAAATAGCTAGAATTAAAATGTTCCCAACAAAGAGCAATGATAAATGCTCCAGGTGATGAATGCCCGACATTTCCTGATATCCTGACTTGATCATTACACATTCTATTCATGCAAAAAAATCACATGTATGCAGTAAATGTGTACGAGTATTGTGAATCAATACAAGTAACATTAGAGAGTCTTCTTATTTCCTATGTTAGTTACAGCCAAGCCACTCTCTTGCTGGAACAAATACGGTAGTGCTTGTAGTGGGGAGTGATGATGATGATGATGATGATGATGATGGTGATGGTGAAAACAGTGATGATATGTTGCTGCAAATAAAACTCTACCAAATGACAGCTAATTACGTGTCAGGTATTGTGCCAACCAAATATCAGATAGTAATCAAATTTTATGCCTTAGACTAGTTTGTGATGTAAATGTTAGTTTGCTTACTTTGCAGTAAAGAGACTGACATTCAGAGAAGTTGAATAATATCATCCTCAAATCAATCAAATGCTAATTAAGGAAAGTAAAAGGGGTTTAAAGTGATACAGGAATAATCTTTGGTATGACCCAAATTGTGAGATCCTGCTGTGAATCAAAGAAAGATTGAAATAAATCCGAATGATTACATGATATTGCTAATAAAGCAGATTTGAAAATAAACAAAGATCCATTCACAAATATTATGCATAGATACTTTATTCAGGGAGTGAAAGGAAAGTGACAACTGCACAGGTGGTAGAAGCTCATGCCCAGGCTCATGACAGACACAGGAAACATCAACAGAATTCTCTGATGGTTCCCAGGGACAGAGCTGCTGGTCTTTCTTCCAAAGCTCTGAGAACGGGCACTGCTGAGGATTTCCTTTCTAAGTCTCCACCTGGATAGTGGCAGTATGGCAGCATCATAAAGGGAAGCTTTTGCTGTCAGGGCACATCACGGGCAGATCACTGGCTAAGGGGAAAGAAGCTCCCATGTATCCCTGGATGGCTTTGATGAGAAGATGCAGGTGGAGCTGTGTAACGAGGTGAGCCAAATATCCTTATCCTTTCATGCTCCTGATGAATCCTGAAGCTGTTACTTGCTCTTGGGTGGACACTTTGGCTGGCAGGGTGGGGAAGGTGTCACCGGAGGACATTTCTGCTGGCACTGCTGAGGTGGGCAGGGCTGTGGACACTTTGGTGGTGGGCAGGGCTCAGGGCACTTCGGGGGTGGACATGGCTCTGGGCACTTTGGTGTGGGGCACACAGGAGGTGGCTGGCAGGGCTGCTTGCACTGCTGCTGTTGGTAAGACATCCTGCTGGAGTCTCAGAATCTGAAAGAAATGATATGACAGTGTTTGTGGGAAGGGACTCCTCCAGAGAGAGAAGCCAAAGCTTGTGTAATACCATGGAATGTAATTTATCCAATCTCTAAGAAATTATTTAAATTCTTAATTCCCTTTTCACAACTTTCTGGTTTCTCGCTTCTGCTTTAACAAATTGCTTCATTGTCCCTGGGAAATCCTGTGTTTTCTCATACAGTTTTTCCAAATAAATTATCTCTGTTATAAAGAATCAAGCATGTTATTTCCCTGAAAACAACCAATTCAAGAAAGGTGGTCACAAGTTCAAACCCCCTGGGCAATTTAATAGGCTATTCCTTTCATCATTATCTGTTATAAAGTCCCAGTGGGCTGACTTGGGCATAGAGCAAAGGGCTGCTCAGGGAGAACTGTAGTCTCTCACACCTGCTAAGACACAAACCTTTGTAAAGGACACTGGAAAGACAGAGAATAAAGAAAAATCCTTGCTCTTTTTTCTTCTTCATATCAAAGGTTACCCCTTAACTTCTCTGTCCATATGGATACCAACCTGTATAACAAAAGAAAGCTAAAATAGCATATCGTTGTGCTCTAACCCTAAATTTTCATCCACTAAGTAACATCAAGTCAATATTCATAGGATTAGATCCACCAAACGTGCTATATTCAGATTAAACTCAACATTTCAGGGCACAAAGAAGAGAGGAACTCAAGGAAGCAGACTCACCGGGTTCTCCAAGGCAGATCAGTGCTCAGGTACCAGGGGTTTAAGAGTCGTGCAGCAGAAGATCTCTTTATAGAGCCTGCTACCTCACCCAGCAGGAAGTGAAACTACCCAAAACAATGCTGATCCAGCAATTTCTTAAGCCAAATGCAAATTTATCCACGACTGGCATGTGCAGGATACTCAGAATAGGAAATATCCTGTGCTGAAATCGCTCCACTGGGTTAAGTGCTCCTGACTCACGGAGGCCCTGCCTTGGATCTCAGTTTCAGTGACTTACGGCAAAGAGGGACTTGGGAGAATCTCTAACTGATGGTCAAGGAATCTCTTTCTTAATTGGGAACGAAGATCTTTTCCTGTCTTACACCTTCCCTAAATCATAAAACTTCTGCCCTGATTCACTTTATCTGAATGCCATATTGTTGTACATGAACTCAATTATACCTCTACTTTCCTCATGCAATCTGCCAATGTGCTAGAAGGAAGGAGAGACCTAACAAAGGCCTGAGTTCTAGTCCAAGCCTTTTCTTTGCTCTGTTGTATGACCACAGGCAAGTCACCTCTCCTCCGTGGAACTATAAACAGGGAGAGTAATACTTACCTCTGGGTTTGCAGACATTGACCGCGTTGTGCCACCTGATGACCCTGTTTGAGCTTGAAATTTTCTCTTCTACCTCTTTCTTTCTCTCATAAAACTCCAGATTTTACCTATATTAACTTCCTCTTTAAAACTGTCTTCTCCACTCCATTTGTAGAGACATTTGTCCCCCAGGATAGATTCCAAAGTGAGATTGAGTCTCCCCAGCACGTTTTCTACTTGCTGCCCTTAAGGATGTGTACTATAGCCTTTTTATTTACAAAAATGTACTCTTGGACACCACCTTAAGGAAACAGAGACAATGGAACCAAAGTTACAAGCATTCACTCAAAACCTATGTATTGAACCATGCCCATATGGTTCCCTGTGAACACCCTATAGAGAACAAGCTGCATAGATTCACGTTATCATATGTAAATAATTAGAAGTAGGTTTGCAGAGTGCAGAAGTTCAGAGTACTTAAAGTCTGAAATCTAGGGGAAAATAAAAACTAAGTATAATCCAATATGTATTCTTGCTCTCTATTTCCAAACAGGCTTTAGGTGTTTGAAAGACAGTGTTTTGAAATGTGTTTGTATGTTCTTCCTTTGTCTTTTCTATAGACCCTCTAATCCCACAACCTGCTGGATTATCAACTCACACCCCAATGTACACCTCTCATCTGTCCATTTTGGCACATATTGTTCACTTAACACATATATTGTCAACGCATTTAGTGATTGTTCTTTCATATCTTTTTTAAACTCTTCTTGCAATCAGTAAAGCTTTCTAAATATTGTATGTTAAGCACTTAAAGTGATATTTCTATAGCTTCCTTATCTAGACCATTAATCAGGAAGCTTCCCAAGGATGTGGTTTTGCAAGTAGATGATAAGAGAGGGGAACGAGGAAGAGGAAAGACTCAGAATTATTAGAGCAGTCACCAGCTATGCTCCAGGAAGAACAAGTGTTGAATCAACCCAGCATCACATCCCTCAGTTAAGCAGGTTAGGTACCCAGAACTGCTATTTCTCCTGTCAGTAAGGAAGGGCTTTTGGCTAAGATCACCACTGGCCAGGACACTACAGAAATAGAGCCATCACATCAGAACCTTGAGGCCAAATATTTACAAATAGTGTTCTCGCCCAATGCTTCCTATAGACTATTACACATGCCAAATACTTCACCGGGCAAAGTAAAGGGTCTTTACTCAGTAGGTCCCCTACTACTCCCCAATAGCCTGACATCACATCTAAAACACAAATCCTTAAAGAAATATCTGATTTCCGCCATGCAAAATTGAAGAATTCGCTGCCAAATGAGATCACTGTGTGAGATAACACAGTTTGAGTCACACCCTGAGACTCCTGTTCTGAGAACACCCCACTCAAACAGCAGGCTCATCACACCAGTGCAGGCACTAGAGTGGCAGCAGCCCTAGTGCCCTCAGCATCTCAGACAGGCTCACTTTATAAGTTGAGGTGGTGAACTTGAATCTCAGAGTTCCACACAGACCAGCCACATGAGGAATGGCCACAATATGAAGAGGGACAGCTAATAGTCACAGCTTCCCCAAGTTAGGACATCCAGGCCCTGAGACATGGAGCGAAGCATACTTCACACACACACACACACACACACACACACACGCACACACACTCCATGGGTCTTTATTTATCTATCATCTACCTTCATGTCTAAAGAGCTTAGCTTTATGTTTCTTAAGAGTCTGATAGCCTTAGGTTCATTCCTATTATTCCTACTTCCTAATTTTCTCAGGGATCATTAAGTATGAATTATTAGTTCATAAAAATGACAGGAAAGAATAAAAACTTTTATTTGGTCTAATATTTGATTCAACATTTTATCTCACATCTTACTACGATATATTCTACTATACAAAATAGTGCTGGCAAATGAAGATATAAAACAAAATATGAAAAAACTAAAGAAACAGGAATTGTGGTAAAATATTCTTGATATCTTAAGAGAAATAGTAACTGCAAATCCCCATGCATATCTGCCTTCTGCTTTTATTTCTGAATAGAAGGCTTAGTCTGCATTGCCCTTCCATAATTCAATAAATCAGATAAACATATGGTAGAATTCTGAAAGTAATTAGGAAAGACGTTTTGGGAGATTATGTAATATTATTTAAAACATTCAAATTATACCAAAAATGTATGTAAATCATGATGACATTTTCTTTTTTTTTTTTTTTTTTTTTTTTTTTTTTTTTGAGACGGAGTCTCGCTCTGTCGCCCAGGCTGCAGTGCAGTGACCGGATGGCAGCTCACTGCAAGCTCCGCCTCCCGGGTTTACGCCATTCTCCTGCCTCAGCCTCCCGAGTAGCTGGGACTACAGGCGCCCGCCACCTCGCCCGGCTAGTTTTTCGTATTTTCAGTAGAGACGGGGTTTCACCGTGTTAGCCAGGATGGTCTCGATCTCCTGACCTCGTGATCCGCCCGTCTCGGCCTCCCAAAGTGCTGGGATTACAGGCTTGAGCCACCGCGCCCGGCCGATGATGACATTTTCATTAACATATTTATTAAAAGATAGGAAGCATGAAACAACATATTAAATGTGATTATATTTGGCTGGTGTAATTACAGATGATGTTTACGTTCTTATTTAACTTTTCAAAGTATGCTTCAAATGTTACCTATTATTGAGTAAAGAATCTTAAAATTCTACTTTGAGAAGCTAAAAATAGACAAGCCTGTCCATTGCCCAATTAGAGAGAGAGAGTTTTTTCGTTTTGTTTTGTTTTCATTTGTTTGTTTGTTTTCAGCACTGTTGGCTAGACACAAAAGGTGGGGCAGGATGTAAGTGCAGTTGTTTTATTGTTATAGCTCTACATTTGATCACATCCCTTCTAAAATCTCTCTTGAAGAAAACCCCAATAATAATACCCCTTCCTCATAGTATTGACATATACACACAGATGTTTACAAATGGTGTTTTCTCCAAATGCGAGAATTGTAGTAACCACAGACACCCAATAGCGGTATGTATCTGTGAAATCATTCACCAAAATTGGGAGATTGTTCTAGAGTAACAAAATCAGGAATGATAGTAACAAAATCTACTATCCAAGAGCCAGGTGGATAAAAAGCATAAATTGGACATGATATGATGAAATTGGAAGAAACGGATGATTAGCAAGACAGGTAGTAAGGATAATAGAACATGGTGATAGTAATGGTAACTACCACTAAATTGTCATGAGAAAACAATTAAATCAGAGACTGCATATAAATACTTAGCACAGGCTACAGATAGTGCTCAAAATGCTAAAGTAACACATTGTTAATGAAAGAGATAGAAGCAAAATATCAATTTCAAGTTCTGTATGGTTAAGAAAGGTATTTGCTTTCTCTTTAAGATCCTTTATGTCATCCTTATTTTAAGTGTGTGCCAGAAGTTTTTAGGACAAAGCAAATGCAAATATATGATTTGAATGAAGTGGGCAAAAATAATAAGATGGGCTGATCCTGACATTTATTCTTATGTGATAAAAATGAGAGTTAATCTAAGCAGAAATTTAGATCAGTTCCTAGTTGTTTGGACTCTCTGAGACTTTCCTCTGAATTAAGTTAATACAAGCAAATAAATCTAAATATAATAATTAGCAATATGTGGATGTGTTCATTTGTAAAATATTAACATATATAGATATTTAGCATTCTGTGTGAAAATATATTTAATGTTACCTCCAATTTAGTTTACTGTTATGTGGTTAACTCTTTAGGACATTTAAAAAACACTCATTCAAATATCACATTCTTTCTGGTAGCAAATTACTTAAATTTTAGGCTAAATCCTTATAAGAAACTGAATAGCTCATTAGCACTAACCTTCCCAAAGTGAATAGACCTTATAAATTCTACTTTTATTTTCTCTATATGTTAGATCAGAATATTTAAGAGCATAATTTCAAGAGCTGTTAGTAATGTAAACAGCTTGCTTAGTGTTAATGAGATTAAGAAGGACATATGCTAAATGATAGAATGAATCAGACACTTCTCCTTGTAAGAATCTTTTCAAGATAGTGAATGTGCACAGGCTGTGGTTTCCTTCCAAAAAAAGTCAAAAAGGAAAACATGGAAACACGAACAAAATTGTGAAATTTTTTTTTTTATTATTATTATACTTTGAGTTCTAGGGTACATGTGCATAACGTGCAGGTTTGTTACATATGTATACTTGTGCCATGTTGCTGTGCTGCAACCATCAACTTGTCAGCACCCATCAACTCGTCATTTACATCAGGTATAACTCCCAATGCAATCCCTCCCCCCTCCTCCCTCCCCATGATAGGCCCCGGTGTGTGATGTTCCCCTTCCCGAGTCCAAGTGATCTCATTGTTCAGTTCCCACCTATGAGTGAGAACATGCGGTGTTTGGTTTTGTGTTCTTGTGATAGTTTGCTAAGAATGATGGTTTCCAGCTGCATCCATGTCCCTACAAAGGACACAAACTCATCCTTTTTTATGGCTGCATAGTATTCCATGGTGTATATGTGCCACATTTTCTTAATCCAGTCTGTCACTGATGGACATTTGGGTTGATTCCAAGTCTTTGCTATTGTGAATAGTGCCGCAATAAACATACGTGTGCATGTGTCTTTATAGCAGCATGATTTATAATCCTTTGGGTATATACCCAGTAATGGGATGGCTGGGTCATATGGTACATCTAGTTCTAGATCCTTGAGGAATCGCCATACTGTTTTCCATAATGGTTGAACTAGTTTACAATCCCACCAACAGTGTAAAAGTGTTCCTATTTCTCCACATCCTCTCCAGCACCTGTTGTTTCCTGACTTTTTAATGATCGCCATTCTTGAAGAGAAAAAAACTGTTTGAAATCTAACACAGGGGAGAGCTGAAATTCTACTGTAAGTTATAAATATATGAAATAAAACATAAACATTATTACAACAATCAAAACTAACAGTCTCACAGAAATAAACACAATTTTACAATACGATCCAGCAAATTTTGATTTAGTACATTTCAAAATATTTCAGCAAAAATAACCTGCATTCAAATGATTGCAGCAGCTTTATTCATAAATTCCAAGAAGTGTGATCTACCAAGATGCCCTTCAATAAATGAATCGATAAACTGTGGTGCATTAAACCCATGCAGTGGAACACTATGCAGTGATAGCACGGAATGATCTATCAAGAAATACAAAGATATGAATGAATTTTAAATGCAAACTGATAAGTAAAAAAAACTCAGTCTCAAAGGCTACATACTGTTTCTAAAATGGTTCCATTTTTATGATTTTTGCAAAATGCAAAATTACACATCCAAAAAGTGCAACAAACTCCAAGTTCAAGGAATTCAATGACACCCACACTGAGACACATTATAATTAAATTACCAAAAGAGAGAATATTGAAAGGAGGAAGAAGGAAGTGAATCATCATATCTAAGGGATCCTTAATAAGTGGTTGACCAAATTCTTATCAGAAGTAGTTTTCTGAATAAGTAATTTTCAATATATCATCCTACTGCCTCATGATCTCCAAGGCTGTAGAATTCTAGGTTGAAAGTGATTTCTTTCAAGGTTGTAGAATTCCAGAAAGAAACCACTTTCAACTTAAAATTGTACAGCCAGCAAAATTGTCCTTAAAAATGAGGGCAAAATTATGACATTTCCAGAAATCAAAACTTGAGGCAGTTCATTGCCCCTAGATTTTCTGTATTAGAAATGATAAAGACAGCCTCTCAGGTTGAAATAAAAGGATGTTGGGCCAGGCGCGGTGGCTCACACCTGTAATCCCAGCACATTGAGAGGCCAAAGTGGGCGGATCACGAGGTCGGGAGTTCAAGACCAGTCTGACCAACATAGTGAAACCCCATCTGTACTAAAAGTACAAAAATGAGCCAGGTGTGGTTGTGTGCACCTGTAATCCCAGTTACTCAGGAGGCTGAGGCAGGAGAATTGCTTGAATGCAGGAGGCGGAGGTTGCAGTGAGCTGAGATTGCACCATTGTACTCCAGCCTGGGCAACAGAGAGAGACACAGTCTCTAAATAAAAAAGATGCTGAAGAGAAACTGTATGAAGATGTAAAAGTACCTGATAAACTTGCACAAGTACATAAAAGCCAGCATTATTGTAATTTTAACTTGTAACTCCACTTTTTATTTTCTACAAGATTTAAGATGCAAATGTATACAATATAATTACAAATCTATGTTTGTGAACATACAA
The DNA here is from genome assembly GCF_008728515.1 of Papio anubis. Classification (NCBI taxonomy): domain Eukaryota; kingdom Metazoa; phylum Chordata; class Mammalia; order Primates; family Cercopithecidae; genus Papio; species Papio anubis. Next base: position 123,629,234 of record NC_044976.1, read on the forward strand.
TGTATAAAGATGTAATTTGTAAAAACATAAAAAGAGGAAGGGGTTGTATGAGTTAATTTTTCTATGCAATTGAAATTGTTGGTGTTAATGCTAATTAGATTAGTATAACTTTAAGATATTATATACAGTCTCCACTTTAACCACAAAATAAATATTTTAGAATACACAATAGAAAAAAGACCATTTAAAAAGTTGTACTACAGAAACAAAAAACTAAACACAAATCAGGCACTGATGAAAGATAACATAGAGAAAAGCATAAATGCAAAAAGAGAACCTACCTCATCAGTTATTATTTTAAATGTAAGTGAATTAAACTTTCCCCAGCAACAGAATTGGAAGCATGGATCATAAATTAAAAAATTGATTCACCTATTTGCTGTTTACAAGAGACTAACTTTACAACTAAAGACACAGAGAAGTTGAAAGTAATAGGATGGAAAAAGATATTTTATGTAAATAGTAGCAACAAAGGACCAGAGGTGGCTACAATAACATCAGACACAATTAAGTTGAGTACTGTTACGAGACTATAAAGGACATATATATTGATAAAGAGATTTGTTCACCCAGAATATATAGAAGTTATAAACATACATTTCCTAACATCAGAACTCTAAAACATATGAAGATACATTCAGAGAAATTAAAAGCAATTGATAGTTCTATAATAAATGTTGAAAACTTAAATACTTCACTTTCAAAAATGGCTAGAATAATAGAAGTCCAAAAAGAAAATAGAGAACTTAAAAATATAAACCATTTTGTCCAAACAAAAAAATACACAACACTCTACCCACCAACAGCAGGATACACCCTACAGTTTTCTCTGGAGAACATGGAACACTCTCCAGGATAGGCCACATACTAGGCTAGAAAATAAGTTAATATATTTTAAAAGACTAACATCATACAAAGTACTTTTCCAATCACTTTGGAATGAAACTAAAAATATATAACCAACTTAAAACTGGAAAATTCACACATTCGTGGAAACAAACAAACAAACAAAAACCACTCTTAAACAACCAACATGTCAAATAAGAAATCACAGGAAAATTAGAAATAGCTTGAGACTACTGACAACAAAAACACATCATACCAAAACTTCAGGATTGCAGAAAAAGCAGTGCTAACAGGGAAATTTATAGCCATAACCACATACATTTTTAATTTAAAAAATTCTCAGATCAATATCTTCATGTTACACCTTAGGAAACTACAAAAAGAAAAGTAAACCAAACCCAAAAAAGTAAATGTGAGAGACTAGAATAGAGATACATAAAAGATAAGAAAAAAGTAGAGAAAATCAGTAAAACCAAGATTTATTTCATTGAAAAGGCAACAAAATTGACAAATTGTTAGATTAACTACAGAAGAGAAAAATGATGTAACACTCAAATAGCTGAAATCTTAAAAGAAAGTGGGGAAGTTACTACTGGTTTTACAGAAATGAGAAGAATTTTAAGAGAAAATATGAACAATTCGATGTCAGCTTATCAGATAACCCAGCCGAAATGAACAAATTCTTAGAAACACACTTTCTACCAAACCAAATCATAAAGAAATAGAAAATTTGAACAGTTGTGTAAAATGTAAGGAGATTGAATCACTAATCTAAAATCTCACAAGAAAGAAAAGCATTGACCCAGAAAGATTTATTGGCGAAGTATATACCAATCCTTCTCAAACTCTATCAAAAAAAGAAAACTTAAAATAGAGAATACTTCCTGTCTTATTCCATGAAGTCAGGATTATACTGATGGAAAATTCAGACAAAGACACTAGAAGAAATGAAAACTACCCACCAATATTCCTCATGAATATTGATGCAAAAAAATCCTCAAAAACATTTAACATACCAGCTAATTCCTGTGGTTCTGGGCAAGATGGCCAACTAGACGCAGCGAGTTAGAACAGCTGCCACTGAGGGATAGAGACAACTGGCCCACTTTTAACAGATTTTCAGAGGGAAGGAACTGAGAGTGAAGCAAACACAAAACAGAGAAAAGTAGGGATTGCAATCCCAATTTCAGACAAAAGAGACTTTAAACCAACAAAAATCAATAAAGACCAAAAAAAAAAAAAAAAAAAGGATTACATAATGGTAACGGGTTCAATTCAACAAGAATATCCAATTGTTTTAAATATAAATGCACCCAACACAGGAGCACTCGCATTCATGAAGCAATTTCTTATTGCCTTTCAAAGAGAATTAGACTTCCACATGATAATAGTGGGAGACTTTAACACCCCACTGACAGTATTAGACAGATCATGGTGGCTGAAATTTAACAAATATATTCAGGACCTGAAATCAGCACAGAACCAAATGGACCTGGTAAACATCTACAAAACTCTCTATCCCAAAACAAGAGAATATACATTCTTCTTTTAGCCACACGGCACAAACTCTAAAATCAATCACATGGTGGGAAATAAAACACTCCTCAGCAAATACAAAAGAACTGAAATCATAACAGCAAGTCTCTCAGAAAACAGCACCATGAAATTAGAAATCAAGACTGAGAAATTCACTCAAAACCATACAATTACATGGAAATTCAATAAGTTGCTCCTGAATGACTTTTGAGTAAATTATCAAATTAAGGCTGAAATCAAGACGTTCTTTGAAACTAATGAGAATGAACATACAACATACCAGAATCTATGGACACAGTTAAAGAAGTATTAAGAGGAAATGTGTAGCACTAAATGCTCACATCAAAAAGTTAGAAAGATATCAGTGTAACTACCTAACGTCACACTAAAAGAACGAGGAAACCAAGAGAAAACCAACCTCAAAGCAATCAGAAGAGGAGAAATAACCAAAACCAGAGCTAAACGGAAAGAGACTGAGATATAAAAAAAAAAAAAAAATCAAAATATCAACAAATCCAGGAATTACTTTAAAAATAATAAAATAAATGGACTACAACTAGACTATAAAGAAGAAAAGAGAAAATATTCAAATAAACACAATTAGAAATGACAAAGGGGATATTTACAGATAAATTCTACCAGATGTACAAATAAGACCTGGTACCATTCCTGCTGAAACCATCCCAAAAAGTTGAAGAGGAGGAACTCCTCCCTAACTCATTCTACAAAGCCAGCATCATCTTGATACCAAAACCTGGCAGAGACACAAACCCTAAAAAGAAAATTTCAGGCTAATATCCTTGATGAAAATCGATGCAAAAATTCTCAACAAAATACTGACAAACCTAATCCAGCAGCTCATCAAAAAGTCTATCCAGCAGAATCAAGTTGGTTTTATCCCTGGGGTGCAAGATTGGTTGAACATACACAAATCAATAAATTCGATTCATCACATAAACAGAACTGAAGATAAAAATCACATGATTGTCTCAACAGATGCAGAAAAGGTTTTCCATACAATTCAACACTGCTTCATGTTAAAAATGCTCAGCAAACTAGATATTAAACAAATGAATATTCCTCAAAATAATAAGAGCCATCTGTAACAAATCCACAGCCAATATGATACTGAATAGGGAAAAGCTGGAAGCATTCCCCTTGAAAACTGGCAGAATACAAGGATGCCCTCTCCCACTACTTCTATTCAACGTATTATGAAAAGTCCTGGCCAGAGCAATCAAGAAAGATAAGGGTAGAAAGGAGATCAAAATAAGAAGACAGGAAGTCAGACTATCCTTGTTTGCACATGACATGATTCTATATCTAAAACACCCTGTTGTCTAGGAACAAAAGTTCTTTCATCAGATAAACAACTTCAGCAATGTTTCAGGATTCAAAAACAGCATACAAAAATAAATCACTAGCACTCCTATATACCTACAACAGCCAAGCCAACAGCCAAATCAGGAACACAATCCCATTCACAACAGTGGCAAAAAGAATAAAATACCTAGGAATACAACTAACCAGGGAGGTGAAAGATCTCTACACAGAGAACTATAAAGCATTGCTGAACAACATCAGAGATGACACTAATAAATGGAAAAACATTCCAAGCTCATTAATAGGAAGAATCAATACAGTTAAAATGGCCAAGCTCCTCAAAGCAGTTTACAATTTCAGTGTGATTCCTCTCCTATCAAACTACCAATGACATTCTTCACAAAACCAGAAAAAACAATTATAAAATTCTGTGGAATCAAAAATGAGCCTGAATAGCCAAGGTAATCCTAAGCAAAAACAAAAAAGCTGGAGTCATCATGCTACCTGACTGCAAACTATACTACAAGGCTGCAGTAACCAAAACAGCATGGTACTACTACAAAACAGACACAGAGATTAATGGAACAGAAGAGAGAACCCAGAAATAAAGCAACACACCTGTAACCATCTGATCACTAAAAAATGTGACAAAAACAAGCAATGTGGAAAGAACTCCCTATTCAATAAATGGTGCTGGGACAACTGGCTAGCCCTATGCGTAAGATTGAAACTGGATGCCTTCCTTATACCATATACAAAAATCAACTCAAGATGAATTAAAGACTTAAATGCAGAGCCCCAGATTATAAATACCCTGGAAGACAACCTAGGCAATACCATTCTGGACATAGGGACAGGCAAATATTTTATGACAAAGACACCAAAAGCAATTGCAATGAAATAAAAATTGACAAATAGGATCTAATTAAACCAAAGAGCTTCTGCACAGCAAAGGAAACTATCAACAGAGTAAACAGACAACCTACAGAACGGTAGAAAAGTTTTGTAAAGCGTGCATCTGATAAAGGTCTAATATTCAGCATCTATAAAGAATTTAAACAAATTTACAAGAAAAAAAACCAACCCCATTAAAAAGTGGGCAAAGGACAGAAATAGACACATTTCAAAGGAAACATACACATAGCCAACAAGTATATGAAAAAAAGAACTCAATACCACTGATCATTAGAGAAATGTAAATCAAAACCACAATAAGATACTATCTCACACCAGTCATAATGGCCATTACTACAAAGTCAAAAAATAAAAAGTGCTGGAGACTTGCAGAGAAAAACGAATGCTTATACGTTGTTGGGGGAAGTGTAAATTAGATCAACCATTGTGGAAAACAGTGTGGCAACTACTCAAACAACTGAAAACAGAACTACCATTCCAACCAGCAATCCCATTACTTGGTATATACCCAAAGGAATATAAACCATTCTGTGTCATAAAGACACACGCACATGTTATGTTCATTGCAGCACTATTCATAATAGCAAAGACATGGAATCAAACTAAGTGCCCATCAATGATAGACAAGATAAAGAAAATGTGATACATATATACCATGAAATACTATGCAACCATAAAAAAAGAAATCAAGGGGGGTCGGAGCAAGATGGCCGAATAGGAGCAGCTCCAGTCTTCAACTCCCAGCGCCAGCGACACAGAAGACCGGTGATTTCGGCATTTTCAACTGAGGTACTGGGTTCATCTCACTGGGGAGTGCCGGACGATCGGTACTGGTCAGCTGCTGCAGCCCCACCAACGAGCTGAAGCAGGGCAAGTGCATTGCCTCACCTGGGAAGCTGCAAGGGGAAGGGAATCCCTTCCCAGCCAGGGGAACTGAGACACACAACACCTGGAGAATCGGGTAACTCCCACCCCAATACCGCGCTTTGAGCAAACAGGGCACACCCAGGAGATCATCCCACACCTGGCCGAGGGTCCCACACCCACGGAGCCTCCCTCATTGCTATCACAGCAGTCTGTGATCTACCGCAAGGCAGCAGCGAGGTTGGGGAGGGGCTCGCCTACGAGGCTTAAGTAGGTAAACAGCCGCTGGGAAGCTCCAACTGCGGGCTCACAGCAGCTCAAGGAAACCTGCCTGTCTCTGTAGACTCCACCTCTGGGGGCAGGGCACAGTGAACAATAACAAAGCAGCAGACACCTTCTGCAGACGAAACCACTCTGTCTGACAGCTTTAAAGAGAGCAGTGGATCTCCCAACACGGAGGTTAGATTCAGAAGGGACAGACTCTGCTCAAGCGGGTCCCCTGGACCCCCTGAGTAGCCTAACTGGGAGACATCCCACTAGGGGCAGTCTGGATTCCCACACTCACAGGGGTGGAGTACACCCCGAGAGGAAGCTTCCAAAGCAAGAATCAGACAGGTACACTTGCTGTTCAGAAATATTCTCTATCTTCTGCAGCCTCTGCTGCTGATACCCAGGCAGATAGGTCTGAGTGGACCTCAAGCAATTCCAACAGATCTACAGCTGAGGGTCCTGACTGTTGGGGAAGGGAACCATCAAACAGGAAGGACACCTACACCAAAACCCACTGTACATCACCATCATCAAAGACCAGAGGCAGATAAAACCACAAAGATGGGGAAAAGCAGGGCAGAAAGCTGGAAATTCAAAAAACAGGCGAGCCGCGATCTCCCCGCAAAGCGGGAGCCGCAGCCCATCACCAGCAAACGGATCAAAAGCTTGACGGAATGACTTGACGATGAGAGGAAGAAGGCTTCAGTCCATCACCCCCAGAGCTAAAGGAGGAATTACGTACTCCAGCACAAAGCAAAACTAAAAAATCTTGGAAAAAGTGGAAGAATTGATGGCTAGAGTAATTAATGCAGAGAAGGTCATAAACGTAAATGAAAGAGATGAAAACCATGACACGAGAAATAATGCGGACAAATGCACGTTTGGGTGCAACCACTGACCAACTGGAAGAAAGAGTATCAGCCATTGAGGTTCAAAATGAATGAAATGAAGCGAGAAGAGAAACCAAAGAAAAAAGAAGAAAAGAAATGAACAAAGCCTGCAAGAAGTAAGGGATTATGTAAAAAGACCAAATCTACGCCTGATTGGGGTGCCTGAAAGTGAGGGGGGGAATGGAACCAAGTTGGAAAACACTCTTCAGGATATCATCCAGAAGAACTTCCCAACCTAGTAGGTGGGCCAACATTCAAATCCAGGAAATACAGAGAACGCTACAAAGATACTCCTCGGAGAAGAGCAAACTCCAAGACACATAATTGCCAGATTCACCAAAGTTGAAATGAAGGAAAAATCTTAAGGGCAGCCAGAGAGAAAGGTCGGGTTACCCACAAAGGGAAGCCCAATGACTAACAGCAGATCTCTCGGCAGAACCTCCAAGCCAGAAGAGAGTGGGGCCAATATTCAACATTCTTAAAGAAAAAGAATTTTAACCCAGAATTTATCCAGCCAAACTAAGTTTCATAAGTGAAGAGAAATAAAATCCTTTACAGATAAGCAAATGCTTAGAGATTTTGTCACCACTAGACCTTACCTTTACAAGAGACCTTGAAGGAAGTACTAAACATGGAAAGGAACAACCGTACCAGCCATCTCAAAAACATGCCAAAATGTAAAGACCATCTAGGCTAGGAAGAAACTACCAACTAATGAGCAAAATAACCAGTTAATATCATAATGGCAGGATCAAGTTCACACATAACAATCTTAACCTTAAATGTAAATGACTAAATGCTCCAATTAAGACACAGACTGGCAACTGATAAAGAGTCAAGACCTAATAGTCTGCTGTATCTGTGGAGACCCATCTCACACGCATTACTACATAGGCTCAAAATAAAGGGGATGGAGGAAGATTTACCAAGCAAATGGAGAAACAAAAAGCTGGGTTGCAATACTAGTCTCCTGATAAAACAGACTTTAAACCATCAAAGATCAAAAGAGACAAAGAAGAAGCCATTACATAATGGTAGTGGATCAATTCAACAGGAAGAGCTAACTATCCTAAATATATATGCACCCAAATAAGGAGCACCCAGATTCATAAAGCAAGTCCCAGGGAGACTTACAAAGAGACTTAGACTCCCCATACAATAATAATGGGAGACTTCAACACTCCACTGTCAACATTAGACAGATCAACGCAGGACAGAAAGTGAACAAGGATATCCAGGGAATTGAACCTATCTCTGCAGCAAGCAGACCTAATAGACATCTATAGAACTCTCCACCCCAAATCAACAGAATATACATTCTTTCAGCACCACATCGCATCGCATTCAAAATTCTGACCACGTGAATTGGAAGTAAAAGCACCCTCAGCAAATGTACAAGAACAGAAATTATAACAAACTGTCTCTCAGACCACAGTGCACCAAACTAGAACTCAGACTAAGAAACGAATCAAAACCTACCAACTACATGGAAACTGAACAACCTGTTCTGAACGACTACTGGGTACATAACGTAATGAAGGCAGAAATAAAGATGTTCTTTAACCAATGAGAAACAAAGATACAAATATACCAGAATCTCTTGGGACACATTTAAAGCAGTGTGTAGAGGGAAATTTATAGCACTAAATGCCCACAAGAGAAAGCAGGGAAAGATCTAAATCACACCCTAACATCGCACTAAAAGAACCGAGAAGCAAGAGCAAACACATTCCAAAAGCTAGCAGAAGGCTAGAAATAACTAAGATCAGAGCAGAACTGAAGGAGATAGGAGACACGAAAAACCCTCCAAAAAATCAATGAATCCAGGAGTTGGTTTTTGAAAAGATCAACAAAATTGACAGACCACTAGCAAGACTAATAAAGAAGAAAAGAGAAGAATCAAATCAACTAAATTAAAATGCTAAAGGGGATATCACCACCGACCCCACAGAAATACACAACCACCACTGAGAATACTATGAAACACCTCTAACAAAATAAACTGGAAAAATCTAGAAGAAATGGATAATTTCCTGACACTTACACTTTCCAAGACTAAACCAGGGAAGAAGTTGAACTCTGAATAGACCAATAGCAGGCTCTGAAATTCAGGTGATAACACAGCCTACCACCAACCAAAAAGTCCAGGACCAGATAGATTCACGGCCTAATTCTACCAGAGGTACAAGGAGGAGCTGGTACCATTCCTTCGAAACTATTCCAATCAATACTAGAAAAGAGGGAATCTCCCCTAACTCATTTTCTGAGAGGCCAACATGATCCTGATACCAAAGCCTGGCAGGACAAAAAAGAGAATTTTTAGACCAATATCCCTGATGAACATCGATGCAAAAATCCTCAATAAAATAATTGGCAAACCGGATTCAGCAACACATCAAAAGCTTATCCACTATGATCAAGTGGGCTTCATCCCTGGGATGCAAGGCTGGTCTAAATATCTACAAATCAATAAACATAATCCAGCATATATAAACAGAACCAAAGACAAGAACCACATGATTATTTCAATAGATGCAGAAAAAGGCTTTGACAAAATTCAACAGCCCTTCATGCTAAAAACGCCAATAAATTCGTATTGATGTGGAACATACCTCAAAATAATAAGAGCTATTTATGACAAACCCACAGCCAATATCATACTGAATGGGCAAAACTGGAAAAATTCCCTTGAAAACTGGAATTAATGACCCAGATGCTGATATGGAACTGACCAGCATTGATAAGCAACTTCACAAAGTCTCAGGATACAAAATTAATGTGCAAAAATCACAAGTATTCTTATACACCAGTAACAGACAAACAGAGAGCCAAATCATGAAATGAACTTCCATTCAAGCAATTGGCTTCCAAAGAGAATAAAAATACCTAGGAATCCAAACTTCTACAAGGGATGTAAAGGACCCTTCAAGGTGAACTACAAACCACTGCTCACTGAAATAAAAAGAGGACACAAACAAATGGAAGAACATACCATGCCTATGGATAGAAGAATCAATATCGTGAAAATGGCCATACTGCTCCAAGGTAATTTTATAGATTCAATGCCATCCCCATCAAGTTACCAATGAGTTTCTTCACAGAATTGAAAAACTGCTTTAAAGTTCATATGGAACAAAAAAAGAGCCTGCATCTCCAAGACAATCCTAAGTCAAAAGAACAAAGCTGGAGGCATCACGCCAATTGACTTCCAAACTATACTACAAGGCTACAGTAATCCAAAACAGCATGGTACTGGTACCCAAACAGAGATATAGACCAATGAACAGAACAGAGTCCCTCAGAATAATACCACACATCTACAGCCATCTGATCTTTGACAAACCTGAGAAAACAAGAAATGGGAAAGCATCTCCCCATTTAATAAATGGTGCTGGGAAAATTGGCTAGCCACAAGTAGAAAGCTGAAACTGGATCCTTTCCTACCCCCATACCTAAAATTAATTCAAGATGGATTAGAGACTTAAATGTTAGACCTAATACCATAAAAATCCTAGAGGAAACTCAGGTAGGTACCATTCAGGACATAGGTGCATGGCAAAGACTTCATGTCTAAACACCAAAAGCACCCGCAGCAAAAGCCAAAATTGACAAATGGGATCTCATTAAACTAAAGAGCTTCTGCACAGCAAAGAAACTCATCAGAGTGAACGGGAAACCTACAGAATGGGCTAATATCCAGAACCTACAAAGAACTCAAACAAATTTATAAGAAAACAAACAACCCCATCCAAAGTGGGCAAAGGATAAGGAATAGACATTTCTCAAAGAAGACATTCATACAGCCAACAAACACATGAAAAATGCTCATCAATAATTGGCCATCAGAGAAAATGTGCAAATCAAACCACAATGATACCATCTCACACCAGTTAGAATGATGCATCATTAAAAAGTCAGGAACAACAGGTGCTGGAGATGGGATGTGGAGAAATAGGAAACACTTTACACTGTTGGTGGGATTGTAAACTAGTTCAAATCCACATGGAAAACAGTATGGCTTATCCTCAAGGATCTAGAACTAGATGTACCCATATGACCCAGCCATCCCATTACTGGGTATATACCCAAAGGGATTATAAATTATAAAGGTTATAAAGACACATGTACACGTGAGCAAGCTTATTAAGTGCACCATTCACAATAGCAAAGACTTGAATCAACCCAAATGTCCATCAGTGACAGATTGATTAAGAAAATGTGGCACATATACACCATGGAATACTCATGAGCCATAAAAGGATGAGTTTGTGTCCCTTTGTAGGGACATTGATGCAGCTGGAATCCATCATTCTTAGTAAACTATCACAAGAACAGAAAACCAAACACCGTGATGTTCTCACCATAGGTGGGAACTGAACAATGAGATCACTTGGACTTGGGAAGGGGAACATCACACACCGGGCCCATCATGGGGAGGGGAGGGGGGAGGATTGCATTTCAGAGTTATGTACCTAATGTAAATGACGAAGTTGATGGGTGCAGCACCAACAAGGCAATAAGTATAATATATGTAACAAACCTGCACGCTATGCACATAAAAATCTCTACAACTTACAGTATAAATAATAATAAATAAATTTAAAAAAAAAGAAAAAAAAAGAACCAACTCAGAAAAAAAAAAAAAAAAAAAAAAAGAAATCAAGTCATTTGCAGGAGCATGAGTAGAGCTGGAGGCCATTATCCTCAGAAAACTAATGCAGGAACAGAAAATCAAATACCACATGTTCTCACTTATAACCGAAAGCTAAATGCTGAGAAAACATGGACACATAGAGGGGAACAACAGACAATAGGGCCTATTGGAGGGTAAAGGTTAGGAGGACAGAGAGGATCAGGGGAAATAACTAATGCGTACTATGATTAATAACTGGGTGATGAAATAAGCTGTACAATAAACCCCAGTGATATGCATTTACCTATATAACAAACCTGCACATGTGCCCCTGATCTTAAAATAAAAAAATTTTTAAAAATAGCAGATGCTGGACAGGACGCAAAGAAAAAAGAAGTCTATATACTTCTGGCGGGAATGTAAATTAGTACAGCCGCAGTGGAAAGCAATACAAAGATTTCTCCAGAAACTAAAAACAGAACCACTGTTCAATCCTGAAATTCAACTACTGTGTATCTATCCAAAGAAAAAGAAACCAGTCCATCAAACGGATGCCTGAACTCCCATGGTTATTGCAGTACTATTCACAATAGCAAAAATATGTAACCTAAGTGTCCATTAACAAATAAATAGAAAAAGAAAATATTGTATAGACACACAATGAAATCCTATTTTGTTGTAAAAAAGAATAAAATCATGTCATGTGCAGCAACACAGATGGAACTGGAGGTCATTATGTTAAGTAAAACAAGTCAAACAGGGAAAAACAAATACTGCAAGTACTCACTCATCTGTGGGAGCTACAAAAGTTGATCTATAAAGGTAGACAGCAGAATGATAGATACCAGAAGCAGGGAAGGATGTTCAGGGGGTGGAGAATGAAGAGATGCTGGTTAAATAGTACAAACATAGATATACGTAAAAGAGGTAAGTTTAAATATTTGATAGCAGAGTATGGTGACTAATTTACAACAATGTATTGTATTTTTCAAAATAGCAAAAAGAGAGGAATTAAAATGTTCCCAGCAAAGAGAGAAATGATAAATGCTCAAGGTCATGGATTCCCTAAATTTCCTGATATCCTGACGTGATCATTACACATTTGATCCATGTAACAAAATATCACATGTATTCCATAAATGTGTACAAGTATTATGAATCAATTAAAAGTAACAGTAGGGAGTCTTCCTATTTCCTATATCCGTTATATCCAAGCCACTCTCTTTCTGGAACAAATATCTTGGTGGTTGTAGTCGGGGGGGGGTTGATGATGATGATGGTGATGATGCTTGTGGTGGAAATGATGATATATTGCTGCTAATAAGCCTCAATTAAATGACTGCTATTATGTGTCAGGCATTGTGCCAACCAAATTTCAGATAGAAATTAGATTTTATGACTTAGACTATTTTATGATGTATGATGTAAATATTGTTTGGTTCACTTTGCAATAAAAAGATAGACATTTGGAGAAGTAGAATAGTATGTTCTGCAAATCAATCAAACACTAAGAAAAATAAAAGGGGTATAAAATGATACAGAAATAATACTTGCTATGACCCAAAATTCATATAGCAACAATTGTAAGATCTTCCCTGAGGATCACAGAAAAGTAGGAATAAATACAAATGATCATATCACATTGCTAATAAAGCAGATTTGAAAAAGAAACAAAAGATCCATTCACAAATATTATGCAAAGATACTTTATTCAGGGAGTGAAAGGAAAGTGACAACTGCACAGGTGGTAGAAGCTCATGCCCAGGGGACAGACAGACACAGGAAACGTCAACAGAATTCTCTGATGGTTCCCAGGGACAGAGCTGCTGGGCTTTCTTCTGAAGCTCTGGGAACCGACAAAGCCGAGGACTTCCTTTGTTCAGTCTCCACCTGGACAGTGGCAGTATGGCAGCCTCAGAAAGGAAACATTTTGCAATCAGGGAACATTATGGACAGATCACAAGCTAAGGGGAAGGAAGCTCCCTGTGTATCCATGGCAGGTTTCATGAGAAGACTAAGGTGGAGCTGTGGAATGAGGTGAGCCAATTATTCTTATCCTTTCATGCTCCTGATGAATCCTGAAGCTGTTACTTGTTCTTGGGTGGACACTTTGGCTGGCAGGGTGGGGAAGGTATCACAGGAGGATATTTCTGCTGGCACTGCTGAGGTGGGCAGGGCTCTGGACACTTTGGTGGTGGGCAGGGCTCAGGGCACTTCGGGGGTGGACACGGCTCTGGGCACTTTGGCGTGGGGCACACAGGAGGTGGCTGGCAGGGCTGCTTGCACTGCTGCTGTTGGTAAGACATTCTGCTGGAGTCTCAGAATCTGAAAGAAATGATATAACAGTGTTCACGGGAAAGGAATCCTCCAGAGAGAGACGCCAAAGCTTATGTAATACCATGGCATATCATTAAAGCTTATGTAATAACATGACATATTATTTCTCCAATCTCCAAAAATTTATTTAAACTCTTAGCTCCCTTTTCATAACTTCTTGTCTTTTCCTTTCCACTTTAGTAAGTTGCTTCTAGGAAATCCTGCCTTTCCTCATACAATTTTACCAAAGAAAACATCTCTGTAATAAAGAAGCAAGCATGTTAATCCAGGAAATTAACATCTTCAGGAAAGGCAGTCACAAGTTCAGACCCCCTGGGCAATCTCACAAGCTATTCCTATCATCATTATCTGTTGTAAAGCACCAGTGGGTTGACTTGAGCATAGAGCAAAGGGCTGTTCAGGAAGAAGTGCAGGCTCTCACACCTGCTAAGACACAAACCTTTGAAAAGGACACCAGAAAAATACGGAAAAGAGAAAAAGATTCATCCTTTTCTTCCAACCAAAGCTTTCCTATTAACTTCTCTGTCCATATGAATATGTAACTGTACATTTTTAAAAAGCAATATAAAACACTCTATCACATAGTCTAATCCTATAGTTCCATCCACTAAGTACCATCAACTCCATGATCATAGGTTTGGATCCACCAGACTTGCTGGATTCGATTAAATTCAACATTTCAGGTCAAAAAGAAGAGAACTCAAGGAAGCAGACTCACCAGGTTTTCCAAAGCAGATCGGTGCTCAAGTACCAGGAGTTTAGAAGTTGTGCAGCAGAGAACCTCTTTATAGGGACTGCTAACCCACCCAGCAGGAAATGGAACTGCCTAAACTGGGCTGGTCCAGCAATGTCCCAATTAAAATGCAAATTTATCCATAACTGGCATGACAGGGATTCTCATACTGGGAAATACCGTGTTCTGGGATCTGTCCACTGGATTAAGTGCTCCTGACTCACGGAGGCCCTGCCTTAGGCCTCAGTTTCAGTGACTTATGGCAAAGAGGGACTTGGGGGATTCTCTAACTGGTGGTCAAGGGCTCTCTTTCTTGATTGGGGGCAATGAATGCTTCCTGTCTAACACCTTCCCTAAATCATAAAACTTCCTGCCCTGATCCACTTTAGCTGAATGCCACATTGTTGAACATTAACCCATCTCCACCTGGGCTTTCCTCGTACAATTTGCCAATGTGCCAGAAGGACAGACAGACCTAACAAAGGCCTGAGTTCTGGCCCCAGATTTTTTTGCTAAGTTGTATGACCACAGCCAGGTCAACTCACCTCCCTGGAATTGTAAACAGAGCAGCATTATACCTATCTCTGGTTTTGAAGGCACTGACCACATCTTGCCTTCTGCTGACTCTGTTCAAGCCTGAAATTTTCTGCTCCACCTCTATCTTTCTCTCACAGAACCCTAGATATTTCCTATATTCCTTTTGTCTTTGAAGTTGTCCTACACACTCCTCATAGAGGCACTTGTGTCCCAGGACAGATACCGGAGTGAGATCCAGTCTCCACAGTACGTTTTCTGCTGCTGCTATCAAGGATGTGTACTACAGCCTTTTTATTTATAGAAATGTACTCTTAGACAGAACATTAAGGAAATGGAGAGAAGGGAACCAAAGTTACAAGCATTCATTTTAAATCTATGTATTGAACCATGCCTATATCTTTCCCTGTGAACATCCTATAGGGAACAAAATGCATAGACTCACAGTATCTTATGTAAATAATTAGAAAAAGGTTTGCAGAGTAGAGAAGGTCAGAGGACTTAAAGTCTGAAATCTAGGGGAAAATATAAACTAAGTATGATCCTATATGTTTCCTTTCTCTACTTTTTCAAAGCAGGTTTCAGTCTTTGAAAGACAGTATTATTTTATTTGTTTGTATGTTATTCCTTTGTCTTTTCCCAAAGCCCTCTAGCCCCACAACCTGCTAGATTATCAACTCACACCCCAATGTATACCTCTCATCTGTCCATTTTAGTACACATTGTTCACTCGATACATATGTTGCCAATGTGAATGTCTTTCACATCTTTCTAAGACTCTTCCTGCAATCAATGGGGCTTACTAAACATTGTATATTAAACATTTAAAATAATGCTGCTGGAGCTTCCTTATCCGGGCTAATAATCTGGAAGCTTTCCAAGAATGTGGTTTCATAATTGGAGAAGAAGAAGGAAGAGGAAGATAAGAAAAAAGAGGACAAGGAGTGACTCAAATTCTCTGGAGCACTCATCAGCTATCCTCCAGATAGAGCAAGAGCACTGAATCAATCCAGCATCACATCCCTCAGTTAAGCAGGTTAGCTTCCCAGATCTGCAACTGCTCCAGTCTCTGAGGAAGGGCTTTTGGTCAAGATCTCCACTGGCCAGATGCTACAGAAATAGAACTATCATGTCAGCACCTTTGTGCCAGGTGTTTACAAATGGTGTTCTCACCAAATGCTTCCTATAGACCAGTACACATGCCAAGCACAGTGGGTGAAGTAAACAGACTTCTCTCAACAGGTCCCCTACTCCTCCCCAGAGCCTCACATCACACCTACAACACAAATCCTTAGAGAAATGTCTGATTTCTAACATGAAAAATTGGAAAATTAGCTGCCAAATGAGATCACTGTGTGAGATAATACAGTTTGGATCATGCCCTGAGACTCCCCTTCTGAGAACACCCCACTCAAACAGGCTGCTTATGGCAGCAGTGCAGGCACCAGAGTGGCAGCAGCCCTAGTGCCCCCAGCATCTTAGACAGGATTAAGACAGGGTTGCTTTACAAGTTGAGCTGGTGAACTGGAAACTCAGAGTTCCTCACAGACCAGCTACATGAAGAGTGGCCACAACATAAAGGGGGCAGCTAACAGTCACAGCTTCTCCAGGTTAGGACATCCAGGCCCTGAGACATAGAGCAAGGCATACTTCACACACACACACACACACACACACACACACACACACACACACCCCATGGGTCTTTATCATCTATCTGCATGTCTAAAGAGCTTAGCTTTATCTTCTTTAAGAGTCTAATAATCTTAGGTTCATTCCTATTACTTCTACTCCATAATTTTCTAGGGGATCATTAAGTATGAATTATTAGTATTTTAAAATGTCAGGAAAGAAAAAGCACTTAATTTTTTTGCAATTCACAAAGTATATTTGAATATTATTAATTATATATTCACTCGTGTGTGTGTGTGTGTGTTTATAATGCTATGAAATTTACATCACATACGTAGCTTTGGCTACCTACTACTACAATAAAGATACATAACTGTTCCATTACCACAAGACTTCTCTGCTCCCCACTTATAGCCATAACCACCCCTCCTTTCCCAAATACTTACCTCTAGTAAATATTTCTCTTTTTTTCCATTTCTATGATTTCATTATTTTAAGAATATTTGAGTAAATTTATACATCATGCGACATTTTAAGAATTGCTCTTTGTTTCATATAACATAATTTCATGGAGATCCATTCACTTCATGCACTTTTAATTTTGTGTAATATTTGATTCAACATTTTATCTCACATTTCAATACTATACATCCCACTAAACAAAATAGTGCTGGCAAATAAAGATTTAAAATTAAATATGAAAAAAATAAAGAAACAAAATTATGGTAAAATATTCTTGATATGCTCAGAGAAAGGGTAACTGCAGTTCCCCATGCATATCTGTCTTCTGCTTTTATTTCTGAATGAAAGGCTAAGCATCCATTGTCCTTTCATGCTGAATCTGATAAATTACAGAACATACATATGGTAGAATACTGAATATCCTTAAGGTGAATGTTTTGGAAGATTGTTTAATATAATTTAAAACATTTAGAATTATACTAAAAACATGTGAAGCATGATATCATTCTCATCAACATTTATTAAAAGATAGGAAACATATGAAACAATATATTAAATGTGATTATTTATGGCTGGTGAAATTACAGATGATGTTTATTTTCTTATTTCACTTTTCAAAGTATTCTTCAAATGTTACCTATTACTGAGTAAGGAATCTTAAAATTCTACTTTGAAAAGCTGACAAGAGACAAGCCTGTCCATTGTTCAGTTAGTCAGATAATTGTCTTTTTTATTTTTTGAGCATTTTTGGGCAGACACTAAAGGTGGAGCTGGAAGGAAGTAGCAGTTGTTTTGTAGTTATAGCTCTACATTTGATCACATCCCTTCTAAATTCTCTCTTGAAGAGAACCTCAACAATGATCCCCATCTTCATAGCAACTGACATTCGTACACAGAAGCCACAGACATGCGATAACCATATGTATCTATAAAATAACTCACCAGGCCAGGAACAGCAGATCATGCCTGAAATCCCAGCACTTTGGGAGACCAACGTGGGTGGATCACAAGGTCAGGAGTTCAAGACCAACCTCCCCAAGATGGTGAAACCCAGTCTCTACTAAAATTACAAAAATTAGCCAGGCGTGATTGCAGAGGCCTGTAATCCCAGCTACTCAGGAGGCTGAGGCAAGGAATTGCTTGAACTCAGAAGGCGGAGGTTGCAGTGAGCTGGCGTCACACCTCTGCACTCCAGTTTGGGTGACAGAGCGAGACTCTGTCTCAAAAAATAAATAAATAAATTTCAAAAAATAAAAATAAAACGTTCACCAAAATTGGCAGATCATACTAGGGTAAAAAAATCAGGAATGAGTTTGTCTACTATCCAAGAGCCGGCCAAATAGAAATCATAACATTGGCCATAATATGATGAAATTGAAAGAAATGGATGATTAGTAGACAGGTGATAAAGATAATAGAACATAGTGATAATAATAGTACCTACCACTAAATTGTCATGCGAAAAAAATTAAATCAGAGACTGCATTTAAAGTATTTAGCACAGGCTACAGATAGTACTCAAAATAGTAAAGAAATCCATGGCTAATCAAAGAGATAGAGGCAAAATATCAAATTCAAGTTGTTTATGGTTGAGAAAGATATTTGTTTTTCTTTAAGACCTTTTATATCATCCTTATTTTAAGTATGTGCCAGAATTTTGTAGGACACAGCAAATGTAAATACATGATTTGAATGAAGTGTGCAGAAATAATAAGATAGACTGATCTTGACATTTATTCTTACATGATAAAAATGAGAGTTAACCTAAGCAGAAATTTAGAACAAAGGATGATGTTTCTGTGTTATTTGGACTCTCTACAGCTTTCCTCTGAATTCAGATAATACAAAAAAAAAATCTAAAAACAATAAATAGCAATATGTTGATTTGTTGATTTGCAAAATATTAACATGTATAAATATTTTTATTCTGTGTGGAAAAATATATAATGCTTTATTCTTGTGAAAAAATGTATAATGTTACCTCTAATTTAGTCTACTGTTACTGTGGTTAGCTGTTTAGGACAATTAAAAAATTGCTCATTTAAATATCACATTCCTTCCACTGACAAATTACCTAAATTTTAGGCTAAATCCTTATAAGAAATTGAATAGCTCTTTAGCCCTAATCTTTCCAAAGTTTATAAACCATATAAATTCTACTTTTACTTTCTCCATATGTTAGATACAAACATTTAAGAGCAAAATTCAAGAGCTATTAGTAATATGCTTAGTGTTAATGAGATTAAGAAGAATATATGGTAAATGATGGAATGAATCAGATACTTCTACTTTTAAGAATCTTTTCAAGATAGTGAATGTGCATAGGCTGTAGTCTCCCTCCAAAAATGTCAAAAAGGAAAACAAAGAAACACAAACAAAATTGTGAAAAAATTTGGAGAGAAAAGACTGTTTGAACTCTTACATAGGATGAGAGTCCTGAAAATTCTACTGTAAGTTTGAGAAAGGTTAAATAAAGTATGAACACTAAGAAAAACCAAACTAACTCACAATCTTAAAAGATAAACATAATTTTATGATATGATCCAGCTACAACACATTCAAAAATTGATCTAGTACATTTTAAAATATGTCAACAAAAATAATGTGCATTCAAATAATTATGCCAGCTTTAGTCAGAATATCCACTATCTGTGATCTACCAAGATGTCCTTCAATAATTAAATGGATTAACTATGGTACATCACACCCATGCAATGGAATACTACACAGTGATAACATGGAATGACCTATCAAGACTCACAAAGACTTGGTTGAATTTGAAATGCAAACTAATAAGTAAGAAATGTCAGTCTCAAAGGCTGTAAGCCCATTTGTATGAATTTTACAGTAAAATGCAAACTTACACATCCAAAAAGCGCAACAAACTCCAAGTTCAATTAGCAGTGACACCCACCATGACACACATTACAATCAAATTATCAAAAGAGAGAATCTTGAAAGCAGCAAGAGGGAAGTGAATGATGATATCTAAGAAATCCTTAAGAAATAGTTGACCAAATGCTCATCAGAAACCTTAGAGATCAGGAGGTAGTGGGATGACGTATTTAAAGCCATAAAAGAAAACACTTTCAACCTAGAATTCTACAGCTGGCAAAATGGTCCTTTAAAATGAGGGCAAAATTATAGCATTTCCGGAAATAAAAACTGGAGGCATTTCATTTTCCCTAGATTTTCTATATGAGAAATGATAAACAGAAGCTCTCAGGTTGAAATAAAAGAATTCTGGAGAGAAACTATATGAAGATACAAAAATCTCTGATAAATGTACACTGGTATATAAAAGCCAGCATTATTGAAATTTTAGCTTGTAACTTCAATTTTTATTTTCTACAAGATTTAAAATGCAAATGAATACAATATAATTACAAATCTATGTTAGCAAACACACAGTGTATAGAGATGTAATTTGTGAATGCAACAAAAAAACAGGATAGTATTGTATGAGTCAAATTTTCTTTTTTTTTTTTTTGACACAGTCTCACTGCATCACCCAGGCTGGAATGCAGTGGCATGATTTTGGCTCACTGCAACCTCCGCCTCTGGGCTCAAGCGATTACCTTGCCTCAGCCTCCTTAGTAATGGAATTACAGGCATGTGCCACCACACCCAGTTAATTTTTATATTTTTAGTAGAGACAGGGTTTTGCCATGTTGACAAGGCTGGGTATGAGTCAAATTTTTGGTGCAATTGGAATTAAATGGGTATTAATTCAAATTAAATTACTATAACTTTAGGATATTATATATTATCCCCATTGAAACAACAAAAATAGTTTCAAGTATACACAAAAGATAAAGCCAATAAAATCATTTTACTACAAAAAAATCCAATAAACATAAGTCAGACAGTATTGAAAAACAAACATTATACAGAAAACAGTAAATGAAGAAAGAAGACCTTTCTTATCAGTAATTACTTTAAATGTAAATGAATTAAATTCTCCCCAACAACACAAATTGGAAGAATGAATTTTAAAAAAAGTTCAGCTGTTTGTTGTTTACGACAGACTAACTTTACGGCTAAAGGCACAAAGAAGGTGAAAGTAATAGGATGGAAAAAGATATTTCATGTAAATGGTAGCCTAAAAAGACCAGAGGTAGCTACACTACCATCAGACATACTTAACTTTAAGTTGAGAACTGTTATAAGAGACTACAAAACACATGTATATTGATAGAGATGTATTCACCAAGAAAATATAGAATTTATAAACATACATTTACCAAACATCAGAAATACAAAATATATGAAGATATGGTGAGAGAAATTAAAAGAAGTTCATAGGTCTATAATAAATGTTGAAAACTCAAATAATTTACTCTCAAAAATGACTAGAATAATAGAAGTTCAAAAAAATAGAGGACTTAAATATATAAGCCAATCAGACCAAATAGACAAATATAGAGCACTCCACCCAACAGCAGCAGGATACACCTTAAAGTTTTCTCAAGAGAACATGGAAGAACACTCTCCAGGATAGACTACGTATTAGGCTACAGAACAAGTTAATGTATTTTAAAAGACTAAAATCATACAATGTACTTTTCCAATCACAATGGAATAAAAATAAAAATCTACAACCAAATTAAAACAAGAAATTTCACAAATTTGTGGAAATTAAACAACACACTCTTAAACAACCAACAAGTCAAATATGAAAACATAGGGAAAATGAGAAATCACTTGAGACTACTGACAACAAAACACATCATACCAAAACTTATGGGTTGAAGCAAAAAGCAGCGCTAACAGAGAAATTTATAGCCATAACCACATATATTTTTAATGAAAAAAAAAGATATCAGATCAATAACTTCATGTTACACTTGGGAAGCTACAAAAAGTAAAGTAAGCTAAACCCCAAAAAAGAAAATGTGAGCCTGCAGTAGATTAGTAATAAAAAAAAAGCAAACAGTAGAGAAAAATCAATAAAACCATGTTTTATTTCTTTGAACAAGTCACAAAGTTGACAAACCTTTAGACAGATTAACTACAGGAATAAAAAACGATGTAAGACTAAAATACCTAAAATCTTAAAAGAGAGTAGGGACATTACTACTGATTTTACAGAAATGAAAAAATTAGAAGAGAAATCTATATATAATTCTATGTCAGCTTATTAGATAACCCAGTTGAAATGAACAAAATCTTAGAAATATACTGTCTACCAAACCAAATCATGGAAAAAATAGATAATTTGAATAGATATATAATAAGTAAGGAAATTGAATCACTAATCTAAAATCTCACAAGAAAGAAAAGTGTTGAACCAGAAGGATTTACTGGAGAAGTATATACCAATCCTTTTCAAAACATTTCAAAAAAGAAAACTGAAAATAGAGACTACTTCCTGTCTTGTTCCATGAGGCCCACCAAAACTCTGATACAAAAACCAGACAAAGTACTACAAGAAATGAAAATTACTAGCCAACATTCCATATGAATATTCATGCAAAAAAGGCTCAGAAACATTTAGCATACCAGACAATTCCTCTGGCTCTGAACAAGATGGCCAACTGGATGCAGCCAGATGGAACAGCTGCCACTAAGGGACTGAGATGACAGATGCACTTCTAACATATATTCAGAGGGAAGGCACTGAGAGTGAACTAAGGGAAGACCCAGAAACGAGGCTGAAAAGAGAGAATGTTGGGAGCCCTGCACAGGGACACTACACACCAGGACTGGGTTCCTGGCCTCCAGTGACTCCAGAGGAACAGCTGAGATAAACTGCTAGGGAGCAACCCACTCTCACCAAGAGCCTCTGGAATCCCAGCAGGAGGAGACTCCCTCAACCACTAGGGACACTCCAGTTGACAGGGAGAGCTGCTTAGAGAAGTGACAGGGGCAGCATGCCAGCTGATGTAGAGCCCAAAGGGTTTGGTAGGGGAGTGCCTGTAGTGGAGCAGGGCCAGGGATGGCCATCTCCCTAGGCTCAACTTACTCACCTAAGAGACTTTAGCACCTGGGGAACTGTTGGACCTGAACTCTTCAGGGCAATCTTGCCCTTCAGATGGGGCCAGTCTGACCTGAGCACTCCCTGGTCAGTTGGTCTCTCCTGGGGTGCCAGCCTGGATGCACCTGCTTCCAGGACAAACTGAGGTGATCTTGGGACCCACATCATAGCTTCTGCGCTGGCCAATTACAGCTGACAAGTGGAGAACTCCAGCAGGACAGCCGCCCATGGTCACCTACCAGCCCATCAGCTCACTCCACACACTGCAACTTCCCCTGGGCCCAAAGCAACACCCCAGATCACTTTGCCAGCCAGCATGTGTGTGCATCAGTGGGTTTTGCTTTCCTCTCCCTACGAGTACATGTGAGTGTGTGCCTCCTGCCCTGTCACTGCTACGAGAGTATAGTCAGCTTCCTTCTCCCTTGTGAGGGCCGTTGCAGTCACAGAGCCAGCCAGCCCCAATCCTGCCACTAAACTGCCCATGCCAGTATATACACTTATGCAAACACTGCCATGGGAGTGAAACTAAGCACTGAAAACAATGGAAACTCCTGAACCCCAAACAACCACCCCTAACTGCAGCACACAGAAAAAGCACACAACCTGTACCTGTCAGCACCCTACCTGCATACCAACGAAGTGTGACAACATGCACAGTCACCAACGGGGACCGCTTACACTCCCAAGACTCATCACCTCCACCATTGTGGAGAACATCCCCACAGAGGCAAGTACCCTAGCACCTGCAAGAACCCTGCCCACAATCAAAACCCAAGGTTATCAAATGAGATAAAAGAAATTAAAACCCATCCAAATGTCAGCAACTTCAAAGATTAGAGGAATATAAGCACATGAAGATAAGAAGGAATCAGCACAAGAACTCTGACAACTCAAAAAGCCAGAGTATCTTTGTTCCTCCAAACAACCACACAACCTCTCTAGCAAGGGTTCTGAACTGGCCCAAGGTTGCTGAAGTGGTATAAATGGAATTTCGAATATGGATAGGAAGGAAGATCATTGAGATGTAGGAGTATATTGAAAACCAATCCAAGGAAGCTAAGAATCACAATAAAACAACACAGGAGCTGACAGACAACATAGCCAGTATAGAAAAGGGCATAACCCACCTGACAGAGCTGAAAAACACAACAAAATTTATTGTTTGTTATGTTCTAATGCTATCACATGCAATAATAACTGAATAGACCAAGCAGAGAAAAGAATTCCAGAGCTCAAATACTGACTTTCTGAAATAAGACAGCCAGACGAAAAAAGAGAGAAATGAATGAAAAGAAAGGAATGCAGCCTCAGATAAATATGGTATTTTATAAAGACATCTAATCTGTGATTCACTGGTGTTGCTGAAAGAGATAGGAAGAGTGTACTCAACTTGGAAATGTATTTCAAAATATTATGCATGAGAACTTCCCCAACTTAGCTAGACAAATTCAGAAAATGCAAAGAACCCTAGTAAGATACTACAGAACATCAACTGCAAGATACATAATCATCAGATTCTTCAAGGTCGAATGAAAGAATAAATGCTAAAGGCAGGTAGAAAGAATGGTCAGGTCACCTACATAGGGAAGTCCCTCAGACTAAAAGCAGACCTCTCAGCAGAAACCATACAAGCAAGAAGAGATTGGGAGCCAATATACAACATTCTTAGAAAAAAGATACCAACCCAGAATTCCATGTCTAGTCAAACTCAGCTTCATAAGTTAAAGAGAAAAAAGGATCATTTTCAGACAAGCTAATGCTGAGAGAATTTGTTATCACCAGACCTGCATTACTAGAGCTCCTAAAGGGAGCACTAAATATAGAAAGAAAATACAATTACCTGCAACTACAGAAACACACTTTAGTACACACACCAGTGACACTATAAGGCAACCACATAAACAAGTTTGCAGAATAACCAGCTAATATCACGATGCAATCAAATCCACATGTATCAATACTAACCTTGAATGTGAATGGGCTAAATGCCCCAATTAAAACACAGAGTGGCAAGCTGAAAAAAGAACTAAGGGCCACTGGTATGCTGTCTTCAAGAGACCAGTCTCACATACAATAGCCCACAAAGGCTCAAAGTAAAAGGAGGGAGAAAAATCTACCAAACAAATGAAAAACAGAAAAAATGCTGAGGTTGCAATCCTAATTTCAGACAAAATAGACATTAAACCAACAAACATCAAAAAAGGCCCCCAAACAGCATTACATAATGGTAAAGGGGTTAAATCAACAAGAACACCTAACTCTCTTACATACATGTGAACCTAACACAGGAGAACTCAGATTTATAAATCAAGTTCTTAGAGACCTTCAAAGAGACTTAGACTCCAACATGATAATAGTGAGAGACTGAAACATCACATGGACAGTATTAGACACATCACAGAGACAGAAAATTAACAATACTATTCACCACCAAAACTCAGCACTGGATCAAATGCACCTGCTAATAATCTACAACTGTCCACCTGAAAACAACAGAATATATATTCTTCTCATTGCCACGTGGCACATAGTCTAAAATTCATCACTTGATAGGAAATAAAACACTCCTCAGCAACTACAAAAGCACTAAAGTCATAACAACCAATTTCTAAACCACAACTGAATAAAATTAGAAATCAAGACTAAGAAATTAACTCCAAAACAAACAATTACTTAGAAATTCAATAATCTGCTTCTGAATGTCTTTGGGGAAATCAAATTAAGGAAAAAAAATCAAGAAGTTCTTAAGTTACAACATACCAGAATCTCTGGGACACAACTAACCAGTGTTAAGAGGGAAATTTATAGCACTATAACATAGTGAAACCCCATCTCTACTAAAAATACAAAAAATTAACCAGGCGTGGTGGTGGGCACCTGTAGTCCCAGCCTCTCAGAAAGCTGAGGCGGGAGAATTGCTTGAATCAGGGAGGCAGAGGTTGCAGTGAGCTGAGATCGTGCCACTGTACTCCAGCCTGAGCAACAAAGTGAGACTCCATCTCAAAAAACAAAAAAAAAACAAGTTAGAAAGATCTCAGTGTAAAAATGTAACATTACAACTAAAAGAACTAGAGAACCAAGAGAAAACCAACTGCAAAACAAGAAGATCATAAGAACTAACTAAAATCAGAGCCAAAATGAAGGACACTGAGACACACACACAAAAAAAAGACACTCAAAAGATCGATAAATCTAGGAGACGCTTCTTAAAAAAACTGATGAAATAAATAGACTGCAGGCTAGACAAATAAAGAAGAAAAGAGGGAAGATACAAATGAATGCAATTACAAATGACAAAGGGGATATTACCACTGACTCCACAGAAATACAAATAAAAATCAGAATATTATGAACACCTCTATGTACATAAGTTAAAAATGTAGAAGAAGCAAATATATTCTTGGAAACATACGTCCTCCAAAACCTGAGCCAGGAAGAATTTGAATTTGTGAAAGGACCAATAATGAGCTCCAAAGTTGAATCAGTAATAAATAGCGTACTAATCAAAATAAGCCCAGAACAAGACAAATTCACAGCTGAATTCTACCAGATGTGCAAACAAGAGCTTATATCATTCCTGCTGGAACTATTCCAAAATATTGAGGAGGAACTCCTCTCTAACTCATTCTGTGAGGCCAGCATCACCCTGATACCAAAACCTGGCAAAGACGCAACAAAAAAAGAAAACTTCAGGCCAATATCCTTGATGAACATCAGTGCAAAAATCCTCAAAAAATTACTGGCAAACTGAATCCAGCAACACATCAAAAAGCTTATCTACCACAATCAAGTTCGCTTTACCCTTGGGATGCAAGGTTGGTTCAACATATGCAAATCAAAGACTATGATTCATCACATAAACAAAACTAAAGACAAAAATCACATGATTATCTCAATATATGCTGAAAAAGTTATTGATGAAACTCAACACCCTTTTAAGTTAAAAACTCTCAAACTAGGTATTAAAGAAACAGACCTCAAAATAACAAAAGCCATCTATGGCAGACCCACAGTCAACATCATACAGAATGGGGAAAAATTGGAGGCATACTAGCACAAGAGAAGGATTCCCTCTCTTGCCACTCCTATTCAACATAATATGGGAAGTCCTAGCCAGAGCAATCAGAGAAGATAAGGAAATAAAGAGCATCAAAAGAGAAAGAGGGTAAGTCAAACTATTTCTGTTTGTACATGACATGATTCTATATCTAGAAGATATATCAAAGACCAAAAGCATCTTGCAACTGAAAAACAACTTCAGCAACGTTTCTGGATTCAAAACCAATGTACAAAAATTGCTTTCACTCCTATACACCAACAAGCAAGACAAGAGTCAAATCAGGAACACATTCGCATTCACAATTGCCACAAAAAGGATAAAATACCTAGGTATACAGAAAATCAGAGAGGTGAAAGAACTCTACAAGGAGAATTATAAAACACTACTGAAATAGATCAGTGGTGACACAAACAAACCGAAAAACATTTCATACTCATGAATAGGAAGAATCAATATCGTTAAAAGAGCCAATTGTCCAATTTCCACATTCAATGTGACTCCTTTCAAACTACCAATGAAGTTCTTCACAAAACTAGAAAAAAAAAAAAAAACTATTTAAAAATTTTAAAATTCATCAAAAATCAGCCCAAATAGACAAGGTAATCCTAAGCAAAGAGAACAAAGCTGAAGGCATCATGCTACCTAGCTACAAGCTATACTACAAGGCTACCATAAACAAAACAGCATAGTACTCGTGGAAAAACAGACACATAGACTAATGTAACAGAATAGGAAATGCAGAAATAAGACAACACACCTTCTAAAAATGTGTCAAAAACAAGCAATGGGAAAAGCACTTTCTGTTCAATAAATGGTGCTGGGATAACTGGCTAACCATATGCAGAAGATTGAAACTGGATACCTTCCTTAAATCATATACAAAAATCAACTCAAGATGGATTAAAGACTTAAATGTAGAACCCAAAACTGAAAAAACTCTGGAAAACAACCCAGGCAATACTTTTCTGGACACAGGAACTAGCAAAGATTTCATGATGATGATGTCAAAAGCAACTGAAAAAAATTGACAAATGGGATCTAATTAAACTAAAGAGCTTCTGCATACTGAAGGAAACTATCAAAAAAGTAAACAGACAACCAAAAGAACGGGATAAAAATTTTGCAAGGTACACATCTTATAAAGGTCTAATATCCAGGATCCATGAGGAATTTGAACAAATTTACAAAAGAAAAAAAAAAAAGCCCCATTGAAAAGTGGGCAAAAGACAGGAACAGACACTTTCAAAAGGAGACATACATGTGGCCAAGAAGCATATGAATAAAAGTTCAATGTCTCGGATCACTGGAGAAGTGCAAATCAAAACCACAATGAGATACAGTCTCACACCACTCAGATGGCTATTACTAAATTGTCAAGAAAAAAGAGGTGCTAGAGTGTTGTAGAGAAAAGTAAATGCTTATACACTGTTTGTGGGAGTGTAAATTTATTCAAACATTATGGAATACAGTGTGGCAATTACTCAAAGAACTAAAATTAAAGAAAAGAACTACCATTAAAACCAGCAATCCAATTACTTGGTATATACCCAAAGGAATATAAATAATTCTATCATAAAGATTCATGAACATGTTATGTTCATTGCAGCACTATTCATAATAGCAAAGACAAGGAATCAAACTAAGTGCCCATTAGTGATAAATTACATAAAGAAAAAGTGTACATATACACCATGAAATACTACACAGTCATAAGAAATCAGACTGTATGCTTTACAGGTTCATGGATGGAGCTGAAGGTCATTATCCTTAAAAACTAATGCAGAAACAAATAACCAAATATGGCATGTTCTCACTTATAACAGCAAGTTAAAAAATGAGAACACATGGACACATAGAGAGGAACAGCAGACAATGGGGCCTACCACAGGGTGGAGGTTATGGGGAAGAAAAGGATCAGGAAAAATAAGTAATGGGTACTACAATTAATACCTGGGTGATGAAATAGCTTTATGACAAACCCCTGTGATACAAATTTAACTATATAACAAACCTGCACATGTACCCCTGAACTTAAAGTAAAAATTTAAAAAATAGCTGATGCCAAAGAGGATGCAAAGGAAAATGTCTTATATGCTCTTGGTGGGAATGTAAATTAGTACAGTCATTGTGGAAAACAGTAAGATTTCTCCAAAAAACCAAAAATAGAATTATCTTTCAATCCAGCAATCCAACTACTGTGTATCTATCCAAAGGAAAATAATTCAGATTATAAAAGGGATGCCTAAACTCCCATGGTTATTGCAGCACTATTCACAATAGCAAAGATGTGTAACCTAAGCATCCATTAACAAATGAATGGATGAAGAGAAGATTGTACATACAGGCAATGAAATACTATTCCATTGTAATAAAAAGAATGAAATACTGTCATTGGAAGCAACATAGATTCAACTGGAGGTCGTTATGTTAAGTAAAATAAATCAAGCAGAGAAAGACAAATATTACATGTTTTTACTCATATGTGGGAGCTACAAAAGTTGATCTATAAAGATAGAGAGTAGAATGATAGATACCAGAAGCCAGGAAGGGTGTTCAGGGATGGAGAATGAAAACACACTGGTTAATGAGCACAAACATACAGATATATAAAAGGAGTACGTTTTAACATCTGATAGCAGAGTACGGTGACTACAGTTTACAACAATATATTGTATTTTTCAAAATAGGTAGAAGAGAGGAAAGTAAATGTTTCCAACGAAGACAGAAATGATAAATGCTCAAGATGATGAATGCCATAAAGTTCCTAATATCCTGACTTTATCATTACACATTTGATCCATGTAACAAAATATCACATGTACCCTAAAAATGTGTATAGGTATTAGGAATCAATAAAAAATAACAAAACAGAGTCTTCTTGTTTTCTACATTAGTTACAGCCAAGCCACTCTCTTGCTGGAACAAATATGGTGGTGATTGTAGTGGGGAGTGATGATGATGATGACGATGATGGTGGTGGTGGTGATAATGGTGGAAAAAATGATGATATCTTGCTGCAAATAAATTTCTATCAAAAGACAGCTAATTATGTGTCAGGCATTGCGCCAACAAAATTTCAGATAGTAATTCAATTTTATGCCTTAAACTAGTTTGTTAGGTAAAAGTTATATTGCTCACTTTACAGTAAAGAGATTGACATTCAGAGAAGTTGAATAATATGTTCCTCAAATCAATTAAACACTAATTAAGGAAAAATGAAAGGGGTTTAAATAATACAGACATAATCATTGGTATGACCCAAATTGTGAGATCCTTCCTGTGGATTAAAAAAAGGTGGAAATAAACCCAAATGATTACATAATATTGCCAATAAAGCAGATTTGAAAAGAAACAAAAGATCCATTCACAAATGTATATGCATAGATACTTTATTCAGAGAGTGAAAGGAAAGTGACAACTGCACAGGTGGTAGAAGCTCATGCCCAGGGGACAGACAGACACAGAAAACATCAACAGAATTCTCTGATGGTTCTCATGGACAGAGCTGCTGGTGTTTCTTCCAAAGCTCTGGGAACCGGCACTGCTGAGGACTTCCTTTCTAAGTCTCCACCTGGACAGTGGCAGTATGGCAGCCTCAGAAAGGAAACATTTTGCTATCAGGGGTCATCATGGGCAGATCATAGGCTAAGGGGAAAGAAGTTTCCTGTGTATCCCTTGATGGCTTTGATGAGAAGATGCAGGTGAAGCTGTGGAATGAGGTGAGCCAAATATCCTTATCCTTTCATGGTCCTGATGAATCCTGAAGCTGTTACTTGCTCTTGGGTGGACACTTTGGCTGGCAGGGTGGGGAAGGTGTCACCGGAGGATATTTCTGCTGGCACTGCTGAGGTGGGCAGGGCTGTGGACACTTTGGTGGTGGGCAGGGTTCAGGGCACTTCGGGGGTGGACATGGCTCTGGGCACTTTGGCGTGGGGCACACAGGAGGTGGCTGGCAGGGCTGCTTAGACTGCTGCTGTTGGTAAGACATCTTGCTGGAGTCTCAGAATCTGAAAGAAATGATACGACAGTGTTCATGGAAAGGAATCCTCCAGAGAGAGACGCCAAAGCTTATGTAATACCATGACATATTATTTCTCCAATCTCCAAAAACTTATTTAAACTCTTAGCTCCCTTTTCATGACTTCCTGTCTTCTCCTTTCCACTTGAGCAAGTTGCTTCATCGGCCCTAGGAAATCCTGCCTTTCCTCATACAATTTTTCCAAAGAAAACATCCCTGTAATAAAGAAGCAAGTATGTTTTTCCATGAAAATAACATCTTCAGGAAAGGCAGTCACAAGTTCAGATCCCCTGGGCAATCTCACAAGCTATTCCTATCATCATTATCTGTTGTAAAGCACCGGTGGGTTGACTTGGGCACAGAGTAAGGGCTGTTCAGGAAGAAGTGCAGGCTCTCACACCTGCTAAGACAATCCTTTGAAAAGGACACCAGGAAAATATGGAAAACAGAAAAATACTTCATCCCTTTCTTCAAACAAAGGCTTTCCTATTAACTTCTCTGTTCATATGGACATATAACTGTGCATTTTTTAAAAAGCAATATAAAACACTGCATCATGTAGTCTAATCCTGTAGTTCTATTCACTAAGTACCATGAAACCTATGATCATAGGTTTGGATCTGCCAAACTTGCCGTATTCAGATTAAATTCAACATTTCAGGGCACAAACAACAGAGGAACTCAAGGAAGCAGACTCACCAGGTTCTCCAAAGCAGATCGGTGCTCAAGTACCAGGAGTTTAGGAGTTGTAGAGCAGAGAACCTCTTTATAGGGCCTGCTACCCCACCCAGCAGGAAGGGGAACTACCTAAAACTGGGCTGGTCCAGCAATGTCCCAACTGAAATGCAAATTTATCCATAACAAGCATGACAGGGATTCTCAAATTGGTAAATATCCTGTTCTGGGATCTCTCCACTGGATTAAGTGCTCCTGACTCATGGAGGCTCTGCCTTAGATCTCAATTTCAGTGACTTATGGCAAAGAGGGATTTGGGGGATTCTCTAACTGGTGATCAAGGGTTCTCTTTCTTGACTGGGGGCAATGAATGCTTCCTGTCTAACACATTCCCTAAATCATAAAACTTCCTGCCCTGATCCACTGTAACTGAATGCCATATTGTTGTACATGAACCCATCTCCACCTGAGTTTTCCTCGTACAATTTGCCAATGTGCTAGAAGGACGGACAGACTTAACAAAGACCTGAGCTCTGGCCCCAAATTTTTTTGATAAGTTGTATGACCACAGCCAGGTCAACCCTCCTCCCTGGAATTGTAAACAGAGGAGCATCATACCTACCTCTGGTTTTGAAGGCACTGACCATATCTTGCCTTCTGTTGACCCTGATCAAGCCTGAAATTTTCTGCTCCACCTCTATCTTTCTCTCACAGAACCCCAGATTTTACGTATATTCCTTTCCTCTTTGAGGGCTGTCTTCTACAGCCCTCAAAGGGGCACTTGTGTCCCAGGATAGATACCAGAGTGAGATCCACTCTCTCCAGTACGTTTACCACTGCTGCCATCAAGGACTTGTACTAGAACCTTTTCATTTGTAAAACTGTACTTTTATTCACCACATTAAGGAAATGGAGAAAAGGGAAACAAGGTTACAAGCATTCATTTTAAATATTTGTATTGAACCATGCCTGTATGTTTCCCTGTGAACATCCTATAGAGAGCAAGAAGCATAGACTCACAGTATGTGATGTAAATAATTAGAAGTTTTCCACAATAGAGGTCAGAGCACTTAACGTCTGAAATCAAGGGGAAAACATAAACAAAGTGTGATCCTATGTGTTTGCTTTCTCTACAGGTTTTAGTGTTTGAAAAACAGTATTTTTTTATTTGTTTGTATGTTCTTCCATTGTCTTTTCCCAAAGCCCTCCAGCCCCACAACTTGCTAGATTATCAACTCACATCCCAATGTATACCTCTCATCTGACCTTTTTATCATTGTTCACTCAATACAAATGTTATTCATGTGAATGTCTTTCACATCTTTTTAAAACTCTTCCTGTAATCAATGGGACTTACTAAACATTGTATATTAAACATTTAAAATAATGTTGCTGGAGCTTTCTCATCTGGGCCAATGATCAGGAAGCTTTCCAAGAATGTGGTTTTATAATTGAAGAAGAAGGAAGAGGAAGATAAGGAAAAAGAGGAAGAAGAGTGACTCAAATTCTTTGGAGCACTCATCAGCTATCCTCCAGATAGAGCAAGAGCACTGAATCAACCCAGCATCACATCCCTCAGTTAAGCACGTTAGGTTTCCAGATCTGCAATTGCTCCAGTCTATGAAGAAGGGCTTTTGGCCAAGATCTCCACTGGCCAGATGCTACAGAAATAGAACTATCATGTCAGCACCTTTGCGCCAGGTGTTTACAAATAGTGTTCTCACCAAATACTTCCTATAGACCATTACATATGCCAAGCACAGTGGGTGAAGTAAACAGACTTCTCTCAATAGGTCCCCTACTCCTCCCCAGAGCCTCATATCACATCTACAACACAAATCCTTAGAAAACTGTCTGATTTCTAACATGAAAAAATGGAGAATTCTTTGCCAAATGAGATCACTGTGTGAGATAATACAGTTTGGGTCACTCCCTGAGACTGCCCTTCTGAGGACACCCCACTCAAACAGGCTGCTTATTGCAGCAGTGCAGGCACCAGAGTGGCAGCAGCCCTAGTGCCCCCAGCATCTCAGACAGGGTCACTTTACAAGTTGAGGTGGCGAACTGGAAACTCACAGTTCCTCACAGACCAGCTACATGAAGTGTGGCCACAACATGAAGAAGGGCAGCTACCAGTCACAGCTTCCCCTAGTTATGACATCCAGGCCCTGAGACACAGAGCGAGGCATACTTCACACACACACACACACACACACACACACTCACACCCACAGACCATGTGTCTTTATCTGTCATCTATCTACATGTCTAAAGAGGTTAGCTTTATGTTCTTTAAGAGTCTAATAGCTTTAGGTTCATTCCTATTACTTCTACTTCATAATTTTTAGGGGATCATTAAGTATGAATTATTCATACTTAAAATGACAGGAAAGAACAAATAACTTTAACATTTTCTGATTCCGACAGTATATTTGAATTTTATTAATTATATATTCACTCATTTGTGTTTGTGTATGTTTATAATGCTAAGAAGTTTACATCACGTACATAGTGTTGGCTAACTACTACTACAATTGAGATACACAATTATTCCATTTCCACAAGGCTTCTCTGCTCCCCACTTATAGTCATAACCACCCCTCCCTTCCCAAATACTTACCTCTGGTAAATATTACTCTTTTATCCATCTCCGTGATTTCATTATTTTAAGAATATTTGAGTGAATTTATACATCACGTAACCTTTTGAGAACTGCTCTTTTTTTCACATAACATAATGTCATGGCAGTCCATTCACTTTGTGCAAGCACTTTTAATTTTGTCTAATACTTGATTCAACATTTTATCTCACATTTCAATACTATACATTCCACTAAACAAAATAGTACTGGCAAATAAAATTTTAAAATTAAATAGAAAAAAATTAAAAAACAGAAATTATGGGAAAATATTCTTGATATGTTCAGAGATACGCTAACTGCAACTCCGCATGCATATCACATATCTGCCTTCTGCTTTTATTTCTGAATAAAAGGCTAAGCCTCCATTGTCCTTCCATGCTGAATCCGATAAATTACAGAACATACATATCATAGAATAGTGAAGATCATTAAATTGGATGGTTTGGAAGATTATTTAATATAATTTAAAATATTCTAATTGTACGAAAAACATATGTAAAGCATGACAGCATTTTCATCAACATTTATTAAAAGGTAGGAAACATATGAAACAATATATTAAATGTTATTAATATATGGCTGGTGAAATTACAGATGATGTTTATTTTCTTGTTTTACTTTTCAGAATATTCTCCAAATGTTACCTATTATTGAGGAAGGAATCTTAAAATTCTGCTTTGAAAAGCTGACAAGAGACAAGCCTGTCCATTGCTCAATTAGTGAGATAATGGTCTTTTTTCTTTTCAGCATTTTTGGTCAGAGATCAAGGGTGGGGCTGGATGCAAGTAGCAGTTGTTTTATTGTTATAGCTCTACATTTGATCACATCCCTTCTAAAATCTCTCTTGAAGAAAACCCCAATAATATCCCCCGTCCTCATAGCAGTGACATATGTACACAGAAGCCACAGACACCCAATAGCCATATGTATGTGTAAAAAAAGTTCACCAAAATTGGTCGATCTTCCTAGGGTAAAAAACAATCAGGAAAGAGTTTGTCTACTATCCAAGACCCAGACAGATAGAAATCATAAAATTGGCCATAATATGATGAAACTGGAAGTAATGGAAGATGGGTAGATAGGTAATAAAGATAATAGAACATAGTGATAACAATAGTACCTACCACTAAATTGTCATGAGAAAAAAAATTAAATCAGAGACTGCATATAAAGTACTTAGCACAGGCTACAGATAGTACTCAAAATAGTAAAGAAACACATGGTTAATTAAACAGAGGCAAAACATAGATTTCAAGTTGTTTATGGTTAAGAAAGGTATTAACTTTCTCTTTCAGATTGTTTATATCATCCCTATTTTAAGTGTGTGCCAGAAGTTTTTAGGAAAAAGCAAATGAAAATATATGATTTGAATGAAATGTGCAGAAATAATAAGATGGGCTGTTCTGCACATTTGTTCTTATGTATTAAAAATGAGCGTTAACCTAAGCAGAAACTTAGAACAAAGGATGGAAAAAAGTGTTTTAATTTGTCCATGTTATTTGAGCTCTCTACAGACTTCCTCTCAATTCAGTTAGTACAAGAAAAAATAAATCTAAAAACAATAAATAGCAGTATGTTGATTTGTTGATTCACAAAATATTAACATGTATAGATATTTTTATCCTGTGTAAAAATATATATAATGGTTTGTTCTGTGTGAAAAAAATATATAATGTTATCTCCCATTTAGTCTACTGTTACTGTGGTTAGCTGTTTAGGACAATAAAAATATTGCTCATTTAAATATCACAAACTTCTGCTGGCAAATTACCTAAATTTTAGCTGAATCCTTATAAAAACCTGAATACCTCATTAGCACTAATCTTTCCAAAGTGTATAAACCTTATAAATTCTACTTTTATTTTCTCTTTATGTTAGACCTGAATATTTAAGAGCAAAATTTAAGAGCTATTAGTAATACAAAGTACTTCAGTATGCTTAGTGTTAATGAGATTAAG
Organism: Papio anubis; assembly: GCF_008728515.1. NCBI lineage: Eukaryota > Metazoa > Chordata > Mammalia > Primates > Cercopithecidae > Papio > Papio anubis. The sequence goes on from NC_044976.1 coordinate 123,665,538, forward strand.
AAGGCTATGTGGTAAATGATGGAATTAATCAGACACTTCTTCTTGTAAGAATCTTTTCAACACAGTGAATGTGCATAGGCTGTGGTCTCCCTCAAAAAAAAGTCAAAAGGAAAACAAAGAAACACAAACAAAATTGTGAACAAAATTTGGAGAGAAAAGACTGTCTGAATTCTAACATAGGACGAGAGACCTGAAAATTATACTGTTAGTTGGAGAATGGTTAAATAAAATATAAACACTATTAAAAAATCCAAACTAACTTACAATCTTAAAAGATAAACATAATTTTATAATATGATCCCACAATAGCACATTCAAAAATTGATCTAGTACATTTTAAAACATCTCAACAAAAAATAATGTGCATTCAAATACTTACAGCAGCTTTAGTCATAATATCCACTACTTGTGATCTACCAAGATGTCCTTCAATAATTGAATCAATAAACTGTGGTACATCACAACCAAGCAGTCAAATGCTGTGCAGTGATAACATGGAATGACGTGTCAAGACTCACAAAGTCGTGGTTGAATTTGAAATGCAAACAGATACATAAGAAGAGTCAGCCTCAAAGGCTGTAGGCCCATTTATGTGATTTCTGTAAAAGGCAAAATTACACTTCCAAAAAGTGCAACAGACTCCAAGTTCAATGAATTCGGTGGCACCCACCGTGACACACATTATAATCAAATTATCAAAAGAGATAATCTTGAAAGCAGTAAGAGGGAAGTGAACCATCATATCTAAGAAATCCTTAAGAAGTAGGTGACCAAATGCTCATCAGAAACCTTGGAGATCAAGAGGTAGTGGGGTGACATATTTAAAGCCCTAAAAGAAAACACTTTCAACCTAGAATACACGGCAAAACTGTCCTTTAAAATGAAGGCAAAATTATGGCGTTTCCAGAAATTAAAACTTGAGGCATTTCATTGGCCCTGGATTTTGTGTATGAGAAATTATAAAAAGAGATGCTCAGGTTGAAATAAAAGGATGCTGGAGAGAAACTATATGAAGGTATAAAAATCTCTGATAAATGTACACTGGTATATAAAAGCCAGCATTATTGAAATTTTAGCTTGTAACTCCACTTTTTACTTTCTACAAGGTTTAAAATGCAAATAAATACAATATAATTACAAGTCTAAGTTAGTGAACACACAATGTATAAAGAAGTAATTTGTGAACTCAGCATAAAAACAGGATAGGGCTGTATGATTCAACTTTGCTTTTTTTTTTTTTCCTTTTTGACAATCTCACTGCCTCACCCAGGGTGGAATGTGGTGGTATAATCTTGGCTCACTGCAACCTCCACCTCTGAGCTCAAGCAATTCTCTTGCCTCAGCCTCCTGAGTAGTGAAATTACAGGCATGTGCAACCACACCCAGGTAATTTTTGTATTTTTAGTAGAGACAGGGTTTCGCCATGTTGTCCAGGCGGGGTATGAGTCAACATTTCGATGCAATTGAAGTTAAATGAGTGTTATTTCAAATAGATTACTATAACTTTAGGATATTATATATCATCCCCATTGAAATCACAAAAATATTTTCGAGTATACACAAAAGATAAAAGGCAATAAACTAGTTTCACTACAAAAAATCAAATAAACATAAATCAGACAGTAATGAAAAACAAACATTATACAGAAAACAGTAAGTGCAGAAAGAAGACCTTCTTTATCAGTAATTACTTTAAACGTGAATGAATTAAATTCTCCCCACCAACACAAATTAGAATAAAGAATCAAAAAGAAAAAAAAATTCAACTATTTTTTGTTTAAGAGAGTAACTTTACAGCTAAAGACACAAAGGAGGTGAAAGTAATCGGATGGAAAAAGATATTTCATGTAAATAGTAGCCAAAAGAGACCATAGGCGGCTACATTAACATCAGACACAATTAACTTTAAGATAGTGTTGAGAACTGTTATAAGGACACATTTATTGATAGAGATTTATTCACCAAGAAAATATAGAAGTTATAAACATACATTTACTAAACATCAGAACTACAAAGTATACGAAGATACAGTGAGAGAAATTAAAAGAAGTTAATAGGTCTATAATAAATGTTGAAAACTCAAATAATTCACTCTCATTAGTGAATTGTGAGTGAATTCTCATTCGTGAATTCTCATGGCTAGAATAATAGAAGTTTGAAAAAATAGACGACATAAATATATAAGCCAATCCAACCAAATAGGCAAATATAGAGCACTCCACCTAACAACAGCAGGATACACCTTACAGTTTTCTCAAGAGAACATGGAAGAACACTCTCCAGGATAGACCACATATTAGGCTACAAAACAAGTTAATATATTTTAAAAGTCTAAAATCATGCAATGGACTTTTCCAATTACAAGGAAATAAAACGAAAAACTTATAATCAAATTAAAATGGCAAATTTCACAAATTTGTGGAAATTAAACAACACACTCTTAAACAACCAACAAGTCAAATATGAAATCACAGGGAAAATTAGAACTCACTTGAGACTACTCGCAACAAAACACACCATACTGAAACTTATGGGTTGCAGCAGAAAGCAGTGCTAACAGGAAAATTTATAGCCATAACCACATACATTTTTAATGAAAAAAGAAATCTCAGACCAATAACCTCATGTTACACTTAAGAAACTACAAAAAGTAAAGTAAGATAAACCCCAAAAAAAGAAAATATGAGCCTAGCATAGAGATACTAATAAAAGACAAGCAAACAGTAGAGAAAAATCAATAATATTAAGTTTTATTTCCTTGAAAAAGTCAACAAATTTGACAAATCTTTAGACAGATTAACTACAGGAATAAAAAACGATGTAAGACTCAAATACCTAAATTCTTTAAAAAAAGGAGTAACGCTACTACTGATTTTACAGAAATGAAAACAATCTGAAGAGGAAACTATAAATAATTCTATGTCAGCTTATTAAATAACCCAGTTAAAATGAACAAATTCTTAGAAATATACTGTCTACCAAACCAAATCATGAAGAAATAGATAATTTGAATAGATTTATAATAAGTAAGGTGATTGAATCACTAATCTAAAATCTCACAAGAAAGAAAGGTGTTGAACCAGAAGGATTTACTGGAGAAATATATGCCGATCCTTCTCAAAATCATTCAAAAAAGAAAACTGAAAATAGGGACTACTTCCTGTCTTGTTCCATGAGGTCCGCCATTACCCTGACACAAAAGTCAGAAAAGGCACTACAAGAAATGAAAACTACAGAACAATATTCCTCATGAATATTGACTTAAAAAAGACTCAAAAACATTTAGAATCCCAGATAATTCTTTTGGCTCTGGGCAAGATGGCCAACTGGATGCAGCCAGGAGGAACAGCTGCTGCTAAAGCACCAAGATAACAAGTGCACTTCTAACAGATATTCAGAGGGAAGGCACTGAGAGTGAACCAAGGGAAGACCCAGAAACGAGGCTGAAAAGGAAAAAGTTAGGAGCTCTGCCCGGAGACACTACACACCAGGACTGGTTCCTGGCCTCCAGTGAATCCAGGGGAACAGCTGAGATGAACTGACAAGGAGCAACCCACTCTCCCCATGGGCCTCTGGAATCCCGGCAGGAGGCGACTCCCTCAACCACCAGGGACACTCCAGTTGACAGGGAGAGCTGCTTAGAGAAGTGACAGGGGCAGCATGCCAGCTGATGTGGAGCTCAACAGGTTTGGTGGGGGCTTGTCTATAGTGGAACAGGGCTAGGGATGGCCATCTCCCTAGGCTCAACTTACTCACCTAGCAGACTGTAGCCCTTGGGGGACTGTTGGACCTGAACTCTGCAGGGCAATCTTGCCCTTCAGATGGCACCAGTCTGACCTAAGCACTTCCTGGTCAGCTGGTCTCTCCTGAGGTGCCAGCCTGGATGCACCTGTTTCTAGGGCAAACTTGGGGGACCTTGGGACCCACATTTTAGCCTCTGTGCTGGGAGATCACAGCTAACAAATGGTGAGCTCCAGTAGGGCAGCCGCCCAGGGTCACCCACAGGCCCACCTGATCACTCCTAACACTGCAGCTTACCCTGGGCCCAAAGTAACACGCCATATCACTTCGCCAGCAGGTGAGTGCATGAGTGGGTTTTGCTTTCCTCTCCTCACCAGTATATGTGAGAGTGTGCATCCTGCCCTGTCACTGCTGCACTACTGCTGAGAGTACAGTCAGCCCATTCTCCCTGGTGATAGCCATTGCAATCACAGAGCCAGCCAATCCCAACCTTGCCAGTCCACTGCCCATGCCAGTGAATACCCTTGTGCCAACACTGCCATGGGAGTGAAACTAGGCACTGAAAACAATGGAAATTCTTGCACCCCAAACAACCACCCTAACTGCAGCACACAGAAAAAGGGCACAGACCTGCACCCGCCAGCACCCTACCATATACCAACAACACTACAAGTGTGACAACACACACAGTAACCAGCAGGGACCCCCTACACCCCCAAGCCACATTGCCTCCACCATTGTGGTGAACATCCCCGCAGAGGCAGGTACACTAGCACCTGCAAGAACACTGCCCCCAGCCCAATAGTATGCCCCCTGCCATGCTGCCACTGCTCTTGGCACATACAAACAAGAATGGACCCCACTGTCACCACACTACAAAACACCTTGGCTGACACCACTCATCGGAGTGTAGTGAACAGGGTTCAAGGAGCACCTCAGCCTCCATAGCACAGTGGATTCCTAACCTGGGGGAGCCAAAGGACAAAGTCAAGCCTGACATAGTTCCCTCAGAGTTATGGCATGCAGTCCAGGAGTTGGGAGCTGAGTGTTGGGACCCTAAAATATTTCAGAAATAAAGTCAGTCATCTGAATTGATGTTATACCACAATCACAACCTCAAGGTTATCAAATGAGATAAAAGGAATTAAAAGCCACCCAAATGTCAGCAACTTCAAAGATTGAAGGAATATAAGCACATGAAGATAAGAAAGAATCCGCACAAGAACTCTGACAACTCAAAAAGCCGGGGTGTCTTTGTTCCTCCAAACAATCACACAACCTCTCTAGCAAGGGTTCCGAACTGAGCTAGAATGGCTGAAGTGGCAGAAATAGAATTTCGATATGGATAGGAAGGAGGATCATTGATATGTAAGACTATGATGAAACCAAGGAAGCTAAGAATCACAATAAAACAACACAGGAGCTGACTGACAAAGTAGCCAGTAAAGAAAAGAACATAACCTACCAGATAGAGCTGAAAAACACTACAAAATTTATTGTTTGTTATGTTCTAATGCAATCTCAAGCATTAATATCTGAATAAGCCAAGCAGAAAAAAGAATCCCAGAGCTCGAACACTGACTTTCTGAAATAAGACAGTCAGACAAGAAAAGAGAGAAAGGAATGAAAAGGAATGACTGAAGCCTTGGATAAATATGTTATTTTATAAAGAATTCAAATTAGTGATTCATTGGTGTTGCTGAAAGAGATGGGAAGAGTGTAACCAACTTGAAAATGTGTTCCGAGATATCATCCATGAGAACTTACCCAATCCAGCTAGAGAGGTAGACATTCAAATTCAGAAAATGTGGAGAACCCTAGCAAGATACTACAGAAGAACATCATCTGCAAGGCACATAATCATCAGATTCTTCAAAGTCAAATGAAAGAAAAAAATGCTAAAGGCAGCTAGAGAGAAAGGTCAGGTCACCTATATAGGGAAGCCCATCAGACTAACAGCAGACCTCTCAGCAGAAACCATATAGTCCAGAAGAGATTGGGAGCCAATATACAACATTCTTAGAGAAAAGAAATATCAACCCAGAATTTCATAACTAGTCAAACTCAGTTTCATAAGTTAAAGAGAAAAAAGATCATTTTCAGACAAGCAAAGGCTGAGGGAATTTGTTATCAGTAGAGCTACATTACTAGAGGGAACAGTAAATATAGAAAGACAATTACCAGCAACTACAGAAACACACTTTAGTACACAACCAGTGACACTATAAAGCAACCATATAAACAAATTTTCAGAATAACCAGCTAACATCATGACACAATCAAATCCACATGTATCAATACTAACCTTGAATGCACATGGGATAAATGCCCCAATTAAAACCCAGAGTGGCAAGCTAGAAAAAGAACCAAGATCCATTCATATGCTGTCTTCAAGAGACCAAACTCACATACAATGACCCACATAGGCTCAAAGTAAGGGGATGGAGAAAAATCTACCAAGCAAACAAACAAACAAACAAACAGAAAAAAGCAGGGGTTGCCATCTTAATTTCAGCAGACTTTAAACCAACAAACATCAAAAAAAGATTAAAAACAGCCTTACATAATGGTAAAGGGATCAAATCAACAAGAAGACCTATCTTAAATATGTGTGCACCCAACACAGGAAAACTCAGATTTATAAATCAAGTTCTTAGAGACCTTCAAAAAGGCTTAGACTCCCACATAATAATAGTGAGAGACTGAAACATCACATGGACAGTATTAGACACATCACAGAGACAGAAAATTAACAATGCTACTCACTACCAAAACTTAGCACTGGATCAAATTTACCTGCTAATAATCCGTAACTGTCCACCTAAAAACAACAGAATATATATTCTTCTTATTGCCACATGGCACATAGTCTCAAATCCATCACATGATAGGATATAAAACTCTCCTCAGCAAATACAAAAGGACTGAAATCATAACAACCAGTTCCTCAAACCAGAGTGCAATGAAATTAGAAATCAAGACTAAGAAATTCACTCAAAAACATACAATTAATTAGAAATTCAGTAACATGTTTCTGAATGTCTTTTGGGTAAATAATCAAATTAAGGAAAAAATCAAGAAGTTATTAAGCTACAAAGCACCGGAATCTCTGGGCCACAGCTAAAACAGTGGTAAGAGGGAAATTTATAGCACTATAACACAGTGAAACCCCATCTCTGCTAAAAATATTGCAAGCTACACATCTTATAAAGGTCTAAGATCCAACATCTGTAAGGAATTTGAACAAATTTACAAGAAAAATAAACAACCCCTTTGAAAAGTGGACAAAAGACAGGAACAGACACTTTCAAAAGGAGACATACATGTGGCCAAGAAGCATGTGAAAAAAAGTTCAGTGTCACAGATCACTGGAGAAATGCAAATCAAAACCACAGTGAGATAGAGTCTCATACCAGTCAGATGGCTATTATTAAAAAGTCAAAAAAAAAAAAAAGAGGTACTAGAGAGGTTGTAGAGAAAATAAATGCTTATACACTGTTGGTGGAAGTGTAAATTTATTCAAACATTGTGGAATACATGGTAGTAATTACTCAAAGAACTAAAATTGAAGAACTACCATTAAAACCAGCAATCCCATTACTTGGTATATACCCAAAGGAATATAAACCATTCTATCATAAAGATACATGAATGTGTTACATTCATTGCAGCACTATTCATAATAGCAAAGACATGGAATCAAACTAAGTGCCCATCAATGATAGACTAGATAAAGAAAAAGTGGTACATATGCACCATGAAATACTATGCAGCCATAAGAAGATATGAGACTGTGTCCTTTACAGGTACATGGATGGAGCTGGAGGCCATTATCCTTAGCAAACTAAGCAGAATCAAAAAACCAAATATGACATGTTTTCACTTAAAACAGCAAGTTAAATGATGAGAACACATGGACACATAAAGGGGAACTGCAGACAATGGGGCCTACCACAGGGTGGTGGTTATGGGGAAGTAAAGGATCAGATAAAATAACTGATGGGTGCTAGAATTAATACCTAGGTGATGAAATCACTGTATGATAAACCCCTGTGACACAAGTTTAACTATATAACAAACCTGCACATGTACCCCTGAACTTAAAATAAAAGTTTAAAGCAAAATAGCAGGTGCTGAAGAGGATGTAAAGAAAAAAGTCTTATATGCCCTTGGTGGGAATGTATATTAGTACAGCCACCATGGAAAACAGTAAGAAGATTTCTCCAAAAAAAACTAAAAATGTAACTATCATTCAATCCAGCAATCCAACTGCTGTGTATCTCTCCAAAGGAAAAAGAAATCAGATTATGAAAAGGATGTCTAAACTTCCATGGTTATTGAAGCACTATTCACAATAGCAAAGATGTGTAACCCAAGCATCTATTAACAAATAAATGGATAAAGAAAATATTGTATGTACACACAATGAAATACTATTCCACTGTAATAAAAAGAATGAAATCCTGTCATTGGAAGCAAAATGGATTCAACTGGAGGTCATTATGATAAGTAAAATAAGTCAAGCAGAGAAAGACAAATATTGCATGTTTTCACTTATATGTGGGAGCTACAAAAGCTGATCGATAAAGGTAGAGAGTAGAATGATAGATACCAAAAGCAGCAAAGGGTGTTCAGGGGGTGGAGAATGAAAAAACACTGGTTAATGAGTACAAACATAAACATACATAAAAGGAGTAAGTTTTGTTTGTCAAAGATCAGATGGTTATAGATGTGTTATTTCTAAGGCCTCTGTTCTGTTTCATTGGTCTATATATCTGCTTTGGTACCAGTACCATGCTATTCTGGTTACTGTAACCTTGTAGTATAGTTTGAAGTCAGGTAGTGTGATGCCCCTAGCTTTGTTCTTTTTGCTTAGGATTGTCTTGGCTATGCAGGCTCTTTTTTCGTTCCATATGAAATTTAAAGTAGTTTTTTCCAATTGATGGGGATAGCATTTAATCTCTAAATTACTTTGAGCAGTATGACCATTTTCATGATATTGATTCTTCCTATCCATGAGCATGGAATGTTTTACCATTTGTTTGTGTCCCCTCTTATTTCCTTGAGCAGTGGTTTGTAGTTCTCCTTGAAGAGGTCCTTCACATCCCTTGTAAGTTGTATTTCTAGGTATTTCATTCTTTTTATAGCAATTGTGAATGGGAGTTCACTCATGATTTGGCGCTCTGTTTGTCTGTTATTGGTGTATAGAAATGCTTGTGATTTTTGCACATTGATTTTGTAGGCAATACCATTCAGGACATAGGCATGGGCAAAGACTTCATGACTAAAACACCAAAAGCAAATGCAACAAAAATCAAAATTGACAAATGGGATCTAATTAAACTAAAGAGCTTCTGCACAACAAAAGAAACTATCATCAGAGTGAACAGGCAATGTACAGAATGGGAGAAAATTTTTTCAATCTACCCATCTGACAAAGGGCTCATATCCAGAATCTACAAAGACCTTAAACAAATTTACAAGAAATAAACAAACCCATCAAAAAGTGGGTGAAGGATATGAACAGACACTTCTCAAAAGAAGACATTTATGCAGCCAACAATACCTGATGTAAATGACGAGCTGATGGGTGCTGACGAGTTGATGGGTGCAGCACGCCAACATGGCACAAGTATACATATGTAACAAACCTGCACGTTATCCACATGTACCCTAGACTTAAAGTATAATAAAAAATAAATAAAAAATAAAAAATAGAAAAAAAAACATATGAAAAAAAGCTCATCATCACTGGTCATTAGAGAAATGCAAATCAAAACCACAGTGAGATACCATCTCAGGCCAGTTAGAATGGTGATCATTAAAAGGTCAGGAAAACAACAGATGCTGGAGAGGATGTGGGGAAATAGGAATGCTTTTACACTGTTGGTGGGAGGGAGTGTAAATTAGTTCAACCATTGTGGAAGACAGTGTGGTGATTCCTCAAGGATCTAGAAATAGAAATACCATTTGATCCAGCAATACCATTACTGAGTATATACCCAAAGAATTATAAATCACTCTACTATAAAGACACATGCACACATATGTTTATTATAGCACTATTCACAATAGCAAAGACTTGGAACCAATCCAAATGCCCATCAGTGATAGACTGGATAAAGAAAACATGGCACATATACACCGTGGAATACTATGCAGCCATAAAAAAGATGAGCTCACGTCTTTTGCAGGGAGATGGATGAAGATGGAAACCATCATTCTCAGCAAACTAACGCAAGAACAGAAAACCAAACACCACATGTTCTCACTCATAAGTGGGAGATGAACAATGAGAACCTGCGGACACAGGGAGGGGAACATCACACACCGGGGCCTTTCGGGGAGTGAGGGGCTACAGGAGGCATAGCATTAAGAGAAATACCCACTGTAGATAATGGGTTGACGGGTTCAGCAAATGACCATGGCACATGTATACCTATGTAACAAACCTACACATTCTGCACGTGTACCCCAGAACTTAAAGTGTAAGAAAACACTTTTTAAAAGGAGTTTTAAATGTTTCCAATGAAGAGAGAAATGATAAATGCTCAAGGTGATGAATGCCCTAAATTTCCTAATATCCTGACTTTATCACTACACATTTGATCCATGTAACAAAATATCACATGTATCCCAAAATGTGTATAGGTATTAAGAATCAATAAAAAATAGCAAAGAGAGTCTTCTTATTTTCCATATTAGTTACAACCAAGCCACTCTATTGCTGGAACAAATATGGTAGTGGTTGTCATGGGGAGTGATGATGATGATGATCATGATGATGATGATCATAATGCTGGAAAAAATGATGATATGTTGCTGTGAATAAACCTCTATCAAATGGCAGCCAATTATGTATTAGGTATTGTGCCAATAAAATTTCAGATAGTAATTCAATTTTATGCCTTAGACACGTTCGTTAAGTAAATGTTATTTTGCTCACTTTGCAGTAAAGAGATTGACATTCAGAGAAGTTGAATAATATGTTCCTCAAATCAACCAAACACTAATTAAGGAAAATAAAACAGGTTTAAAATTGTACAGAAATAATCTTTGATATGTCCCAAATTGTGAGATCCTGCCTGTGGATGAAAGAAAGGTGGAAATATACCCAAATGATTATAAAATATTGCTAATAAAGCAGATTTGAAAAGAAACAAAAGATCCATTCACAAATATTATGCATAGATACTTTATTCAGAGAGTGAAAGGAAAGTGACAACTGCACGGGTGGTAGAAGCTCATGCCCAGGGGACAGACAGGCACAGAACACATCAACAGAATTCTCTGATGGTTCCCAGGGAGACAGCTGCTCTTTCTTCTGAAGCTCTGGGAGCTGGCACAGCCCAGGGCTTCCTTTGTTCAGTCTCCACCTGGACAGTGGCAGTATGGCAGCCTCAAAAAGGAAATCTTTTGCTATCAGGGATCATCACAGGCAGATAAAAGCTCCCTGTGTATCCCTTGATGGCTTTGATGAGAAGATGCAGGTGAAGCTGTGGAGCGAGGTGAGTCAATTATCCTTATCCTTTCATGGTCCTGATGAATCCTGAAGCTGTTACTTGCTCTTGGGTGGACACTTTGGCTGGCAGGGTGGGGAAGGTGGCACCGGAGGACATTTCTGCTGGCACTGCTGAGGTGGGCAGGGCTGTGGACACTTTGGTGGTGGGCAGGGCTCAGGGCATTTCGGGGGTGGACATGGCTCTGGGCACTTTGGTGTGGGGCACACAGGAGGTGGCTGGCAGGGCTGCTTGCACTGCTGCTGTTGGTAAGACATCCTGCTGGAGTCTCAGAATCTGAAAGAAATGATATGACAGTGTTCATGGGAATGGACTCCTCCAGAGAGAGACGCCAAAGCTTATGTAATACCATGACATATTATTTCTCCTATCTCCAAGAAATTATTTAAACTCTTAATTCCCTTTTCAAGACTCCCTGGTTTCTCACTTCCAGTTCAGCGAATTACTTCATTGTCCCTGGGAATTCCTGTGTTTTCTCATATAATTTTTCCAAAGAAAATACCTCTGTAGTAAACAACCAAGCATGTTATTTCTATGAAAATAACATCTTCAAGAAAGGCAGTCACAAGTTCAGATACCCAGGGCTACCTCACAAGCTATTCCTATCATCGTTATCTGTTGTAAAATCCCAGTGGGTTGACATGGGCACATGGGCACAGAGAAAAGGGCTGTTTGGGAAGAATTGCATGCTCTCACACCTGCTACGACATAAACCTTTGAAAAGGACACCAGAAAAGCAAAGAAAAAAGAAAAATACTTTGTTATTTTATTCTTGTTCAAATCAAAGCTTTCCCCTTAACTAACTTCTCTGTCCATATGAACCCCTAGCTGTGTACCAAAAGAAAGCTAAAATAGCATATCATTGTGCTCTAATCGTACATTTCCATCCACTAAATAGTATCAAATCAACATTCATAGGATTGAATCAACCAAACTTGCTGTACTCAGATTAAATTCAACATTTCAGGGCACAAAGAACAGAGGAACTCAAGGAAGCAGACTCACCAGGTTCTCCAAGGCAGATCGGTGCTCAGGTACCAGGAGTTCAGGAGCACTGCAGCAGAAAACCTCTTTATAGGGCCTGCTGCACCACCCAACAGGAAATGGAACTGCCAAAACCTACGCTGATCCAGTATTGTCTTAAGCCAAATGCAAATGTATCCATAACTGGCCTGACAGTGATTATCAAACTAGGAAATATCCTGTTCTGGGATCTCCCCACTGGGTTAAGTGCTCCTGACTCACAGAAGCCCTGCCTTAGATCTCAGTTTCAGTGACCTATGGCAAAGAAGGAATTGGGAAATTCTCTAACTGGTGGTCAAGGGCTCTCTTTTTTGACTGGGGGCAATGATCCTTTCCTGTCTTACACCTTCCCTAAATCATAAAACTTCCTGCCTTGATCCACTTTAGCTGAATGCCATATTGTGGTACATGAACCCATCTCTACCTCTACTTTCCTTATACAATTTGCCAATGTGCTAGAAGGAAGGGGAGACCTAACAAAGACCTGAATTCTAGCCCCAGATTTTTTTTTTTTTTTTTTTTTTTTTTTTTTTTTTGGCTAAGTTGTGTGACCATAGCCAGGTCACCTCTCCTCCCTGGGATTATAAGCAGGGGAGAATCACACTTACCTCTGGAGTTGGAAGCTGACCGCATTGTGCCATCTGCTGACCCTGTTCAAGCCAGAAACTTTCTCCTCCACTTCTATCTTTCTCTCTCATAGGACCCTGGATTTTACGATTTTCCTTTCCCCTTTGAAGCTATCTTCTCCATCCAATTTGTACTGGCAATTGTCACCCAGGACAGATTCCAGGGTGAGAGCACATTTGCTACTTGCCGCCATCAAGGATGTGTACTATTGTCTTTTTATTTATAAAAATGTATTCTTAGCCACCATATTAAGGAAATGGAGAGACGTGAAACAAAATTACAAGCATTCATGGTATTGAACCATGCCTATGTGATTCCCTGTAACCGTCCTATAGAGAACAAGCTGCACAGACTCACATTATCATATGTAAATAATTAGAAGTAGGTTTGCAGAGTGGAGATGGTCAGAGCACTTAAAGTCTGAAATCTGGGGGAAAATACAAACTAAGTATAATCTAAAATGTATTCTTCCTGTCTGTTTCCAAACAGGTTTTAGGAGTTTCTCGGTGTTTTTTAATTTGTTTTCATGTTCTTTCTTTGTCTTTTCCATAAGCCCCCTAGTCCCATGACCTGCTAGATTATCAAGTCACACCCCAATGTACACCTCTCATCTATCCATTTTGTTACATATTGTTCACTCAACATATATATTGTCAACACATATAGTGACTCCTCTTTCATATCTTTCATAAACTCTTCCTGCAATCAGTGAGGCTTACTAAACACGGTATGTTGAATATTTAAGGTGATGTTGCTAGAGCTTCCTTAGACCAATAATAAGGAAGCTTTGCAAGAATGTGGTTTATAATTGGAGAAGAAGAAAGGAAAATGAGGAAGACGAAAGACTCAAAATCATTGGAGCAGTCACCAGCTATGCTCCAGGAAGGGCAGAAGTGCTGAATCAACCAAGCATCACATCCCTCAGTTAAGCAGGTTAGGTTCCCAGAACTGCCATTGCTCCTGTCAGTAAGGAAGGGCTTTGAGGCAAGATCACTACTGGCCAGGACAGTACAGAAATAAAAACATCACGTCAGCGTCAGCACCTTAAAGTGAGGTGTTTACAAATGGTGTTCTCACCAAATGATCCCTACAAACTATTACACATGCCAAGCACATCAGACGACAAAGTAAACGGCCTTTATTCAATAGGTCACCTACTACTCCCCAACAGCCTCACATCACATCTAAAACACAAATCCTTAGAGAAATGTCTGATTTCTGACATGCAAAATTGGAGAATTTGCTGCCAAATGAGATCATTGTGTGAGATAATACAGTTTGGGTCACTCCCTGAGACTCCCCTTCTGAGGACACCCCACTCAAACAGGCTGCTTATCACAGCAGTGCAGGCACCAGAGTGCCAGCAGCCCTAGTGCTTCCAGCATCTCAGACAGGGTCACTTTACAAGTTGAGATGGTGAACTTGAAACTCAGAGTTCCTCACAGACCAGCTACATGAGGAATGGCCACAACATGAAGAGGGGCAGCTAGCGGTCACAGCTTCCCCTAGTTAGAACATCCAGGCCCTGAGACATCCAGGCCCTGCAGAATTCTTAAGATCATTGGGAAGGATGTTTTAGAAGACTATTTAATATTATTTAAAACATTCAAATTATAGTAAAAACATATATAAAGCATGACAACATTTTAACATTTATTTATGAAAAGATAAGAAATACCTAAAACATTTTATTAAATGTGATTCTGTTTGGTTGCTGTAATTACAGATGATTTTTATTTTCTTATTTTCCTTTTCAAAATATTCTCCAAATGTTACCTATTATTTTGTAAAGACTCTTAAAATTCTTCTTTGAAAAGCTGACAAGAAACAAGTCTGTCCATAGCTCAATTAGTGAGATAATGATCTTCTTCCTTTTAAGCATCTCTGGTCAAACACTAAAGGTGGGGCCAGATGTGAGTAGGAGTTGTTTTATTATTATACCCCAATATTTAATTACCTCCCTATTATAATCTTTCTTGAAGAAAAATCCTAATAATAATCACCCTTTCTTCTACCAGTGACATAAACACAGGGAAGCCACAAGCACCCAATAGCCATACGTGTCTATGAAACAGTTCACCAAAATTGAGAGATCATACTAGGGTAAAAACATCAGGAATGAGTTTGTCTACTATCCAAGAGCCAGAAAGATAGAAATCGTAAAATTGGTCTGATTATGATGAAATTGGAAGAAACTGATGGTTACTAAGACAGGTGGTAAGGATAATAGAACATAGTGATAATAATAGTACATAATGATAATAATAATAGCTACCATTAAATTAGGTACATTAGGACTTAGTACTTTATGTGCTTAGACTTATGACTACAGATAGTACTCATAATACTAATGTAATACATTGTTAATCAAGGAAATAGAGCCAGAACATCAAGTCTGAGGTGTGTTTGATGGTGAGTAAATTATTTGCTTTATCTTTAAGATCTTTTATATCATATTTCTTTTAGGTCAGTGCCCGAAGATTTTAGGGGGAAGCAAATGAAAATACTTTATTTGAATGAGGTGTGGTGAAATAATAAGATGGGCTAACCTTGATACTTACTCTTTTGTGGTGAAAATGAGAGTTAATCAAAGAAGAAATGTAGAATAAAGTACAGAAACAAGATAATTTAATTGTTCCTAGTTATTTGGACTAAGATTGTCTTCTGACTACTGTTAAGTACAAAAATAAAAAACTAAATATGATAAATGCAATATGTTAACTGTGTTAGTTTACAGAAAATTGACATTTGTAAATATTTAGCATTCTGTATAAAAATATATAATGTAATCTCTAATCTAGTTTACTATTACTATGATTAGCTGTTCAGGACAATAAAAAATTCTCTCACTTAAATAACATGTTTCTTCTGGTGGCAGATTACCTAAATTTCAGTTTAAGTCCTTATAAGGAACTGAATCATTCATTAGCATTAACCTTCCCAAAGCAAAAAGGGCCTGTAAATTCTAGTTTTATTTTCTGTAAATGTTAGATCAGACTAGTTAAAAGAATAATTTCAAGAGCTATCAGAAATACAGGATGATCTTATATGCTTTGTGTTAGGGAGATTTAAAACATAGGCTAAGAAACAGAATAAATCTGACACTTCTCTTAAGAATCTTTTAAAACAGTGAATGTGCATGGATTTAAAGTTTCCTCCCTTCACACACAAAAAATAAATAAATAAAGGAAAGCAAGTAAACCTGGACAAAACTATGAAAAACTCTGGAGTGGAAAAGCAGTTTAAACTCTAACATAGAAGAAGGCTGACAGCATTGTGCCATAAGTCAAAGAGAAGTTAAGTAAAATATAAACAGAAAAATCAAAGCTGATTCATGATCTCACAGAGCTAAACATAATTTTACCATAGGATCCACCATCATGACTCCTAGAAATTCATGTAACAGATTTCAAAATATGCCCATAAAAAATAACCTATATTCAAATGTTTATAGTAGTTTCATTCATAATTTCCAAGAATTACAATCCACCAAAATGCCCTTCAGTAGATGAATAGATAAATAAATTGTAGTATATCACATCCACAGAGTGGAATACTGTACAGTGACAAAATGGAATGACCTATCAAGACTCACAAAGACAAAGTTGAAATTTAAATGCAAATTGATAAGTAACAGAAGTCAGCCTTAAAGGCTACATACTTTAAGGTTTCACATATGTGACTGCTGTAAAAGATAAATTTACACATCCAAAGAGTTCAACAAACCCTTAGTAAAACAAATTCAAAGAGAACTACATGGAGGCACATTATAATCAAACTATCAAAGACAGAATCTTTAAAGCAACAAGAGATAAGTGAATCTTCATATATAAGTGATCCTTAATAAGACTGTTGATCAATTTATCATCAGTTGCCTTGGAGATCAGGAGGCAGTGGGATGATATAATAAGACTGCTGAAAGGAAAAATTGGTAACCTAGAATTTCGCTTCTGGCAAAATTGTACTTAAAAATGAGGGCAAAATTATAACATTCTCTGATAATCAAAACCTGAGGCTGTTCATTGCTCCTAGATTTCCCATGTAAGAAATGATAGAGCTGGGCGCGGTGGCTCACGCCTGGAATCCCAGCACTTTGGGAGGCGGAGGTGGGCAGATCACAAGGTCAGGAGATCGAGACCATCCTGGCTAACACAGTGAAACCCCGTTTCTACCAAAAAATGCAAAAAACTAGCCGGGCGCGGTGGTGGGCGCCTGTAATCCCAACTACTCCGGAGGCTGAGGCAGGAGAATGGGGTAAACCCGGGAGGTGGAGCTTGCAGTGAGCTGAAATCCGACTACTGCACTCCAGCCTGGGCCACAGAGCGAGACTCCGTCCCAAAAAAAAAAAAGAAAAGAAAAGAAACCTATAAATATAAATCACCACATCAATAGCATAAAGGAAAAAGCATATAATTATTTCAATAGATGAAGAGAAAGAATTTTATAAAATTCAGTATCTTTTCATGATACAAACACCCAACAAACTAAGCACAGAAGAAACATACTTCAATGTAATAAAGTCCATGTATGGGAAACACACAGTCAACATCATTCTAAATGAGGAAAACCTGAAAACCTTTCCTCTAAGAACTGAAACAAGACAAGTATGCCCACGTTCATCACTCCTATTCAATAAGGTACTAGAAGTTCTAGTCAGAGCAATCAGACAAGAGAGAACCATCCAAATTGGAAAAGAAGAGGTCAGATTGTTACTCTTTGCAGATGACATGATCTTGTATCTGGAAAAGCATAAAGACACCACCAAAAAACTCTTAGATTTTATAAATAAATTCAGTAGTTACAAGATACAACATCAAAATAAAAATCAGTAGCATTTCTATGCACCAATAATGCATTGGCTAAGGAAGAAATGATAAAGGCAATCCCATTTAGAACACCTACAAAAGAAAAAATAGAATACCTAGCAATAAATTCAACTAAGGAGATGAAAACTTTTTAGAAAGAAAACTACAAAACACTGATGAAAAAAAAAGAACACGAAAACAAATTGAAAGATATTCCATACTCATGAATCAGAAGAATTACTATTGTCAAAATGACCATACTGCCCAAAGCAATCTACAGATTCAATGAATCCGTATCAAAATACCAGTGTCATTCTTCACAGAAATAGGAAAAAACAATTCTAAAATTCATTTGGAACCAAAAAACACCCTGAATAGCCAAAGCAATCCTGAGCAAAAAGAGCAAAGCTGGAGGCATCACACTACCTGACTTCAAAATATGTCACAAGGATACAGTCAACAAAATAACATGCTATTATATAAAAGCAGATACATAAACCAATGGAAAATAATAAAGAACCCAAATATAAACCCCCATATTTACAACCAACTGAATTTGACAAAGATGCCAAGAATATACATTGGAGAAAGGACAAGTTTCTCAATAAATTGTTCAGAAAAAAATGGAATTCATATGCAGAAGAATGAAATATGGGCTTATATCTCTCATCATATACAAAAGTCAACTCAATATGGATTAAAGACTTAAATGTAAGACCTGAAACTATAAAACTACTAGAAGAACACACAGGAAACGTACTCTATGATGTTAGAGTATGCAAGGAGTTTTCCGGTAAGACTTTAAAAGCAGAGGTAATAATAGCAATTTCACAAAAAAATACCAAAAATAGAACTACCATTCAATTCAGCAATGTAACTACTGTGTGTCTATACAAAGGAAAATAAATCAGTGTAGCAAAGGGATGCCTGAACTCCCATGGTTATTTCAGCACTATTCACAATAGCAAAGATGTGTAATCAGCCTAAGTGTCCATCAACCTAAGTGTCCATCAACGAATGAATGGAAAAAGAAAATATAGTATATACCTACAATGAAATACTACTTGGTTGTAAAAAGAGAATGAAATCATGTTGTTTGCAACAACATCGATGAAACTGGAGGTCATTATCTTAAGTGAAATAAGTCAAGCACAGAAAGGCAAACATCACATGTTCTCACTCATATGTGGAGGCTAGAAAAGTCAGTATCATGAAGATAGATATCATGGAGAATAGAATGATAGATACCTGAGGCAGGGAAGGGTGTTTGTGGGGGATGGGGTGATGTTGGTTAATGGGTACAAACAAAAAGATAGAAGGAATAAGTTTTAATATTTGATAGCAGAGTAGGGTGACTACAGTTTACAACAATGTATTCTATATTTCACAAGAGCTAGGAGAGAAAAATTGAAATGTTCCTAACAAAGAAAAAAGATAAATACCCCAGGTGATGGATAATCTAAATTTTCTGATATCCTGACTTGATCATTACACATTCTATCCGTGTAACGAGATATCATATGTACCCCGTAATTGTGTACAAGTATTACAAATTCATAAAAAATAACAATAGAGACTCTTCTTATTTCCTGTATTAGTTATATCCAAGCTAGCTACTCTTTTGCTGGAGCAACTATGGTAGTGGTTGTAGTGGTGTAGTGATGCTGGTGATGATGATAGTGATGATGATGAAGACAATGATGATATATTCCTGCTAATAAACCTCAATTAAATGACTGCTAATTATGTGTCAGGCATTGTGCCAACCAAATTTCAGATAGTAATTCAATTTTATGCCTTAGACTAGTTTGTTATGTAAATGTTATTTTGCTCACTTTGCAGTAAAGAGACTGACATTTGGAGAAGTTGAATCATATGTTCCTCGAATCAATCAAATGCTAATTAAGGAAAATAACACGGGTTTAAAATAATACAGAAATAATTTTTAGTATGACCCAAATTTCCTACAATAATCATGAAAGCCTGGTCCTGGGGACCAAAGAAAGATAGAAGTAAATCCAAATGATCATATGATATTGTTAATAAAGTAGGTTTAAAAAGAAACGAAATATCCACTCACAAAAATACATACATAGCTACTTTATTCAGGGAGTGAAAGGAAAGTGACAAATGCACAAGTGGTAGAAACTCATGCCCAGGAGACAGACAGACACAGAAAACATCAACAGAATTCTTCGATGGCACCCAAGGAGAAGCTCTGAAAGGCCGGTACAGCTGAGGACTTCCTATCTAAGTCTCCACCTGGATAGTGGCAGTATGGCAGCATCATAAAGGGAAGCTTTTGCTGTCAGGGAACATCACGGGGAGATCACTGGCTAAGGGGAAAGAAGCTCCCGTGTATCCCTGGATGACTTTGATGAGAAGATGCAGGTGAAGTTGTGGAACGAGGTGAGCTAATTATCCTCATCCATTCATGGTCCTGATGAACCCTGAAGCTGTTACTTGCTCTTGGGTGGATACTTTGGCTGGCAGGGTGGGGAAGGTGTCACAGGAGGACATTTCTGCTGGCACTGCTGAGGTGGGCGGGGCTGTGGACACTTTGGTGGTGGGCAGGGCTCAGGGCACTTCGGGGATGGACATGGCTCTGGGCACTTTGGCGTGGGGCACACAGGAGGTGGCTGGCAGGGCTGCTTACACTGCTGCTGTTGATAAGACATCCTGCTGGAGTCTCAGAATCTGAAAGAAATGATATGACAGTGTTCACAGGAAGGGCCTCTCACAAAGAAAAGCCAACGTTTATGTAATACTATGGGATATTATTTCTCCAATCTCCAAAAAATTATTTAAACTCCTCATTCCCTTTTCATGACTCTGGTTTATCCTTTCCACTTTAGCAAATTGCTTTATCAACCCTGGGAAATCCTCTGTTTTCTCATGCAATTTTTCCAAAGAAAATATCTCTGTTATAAAGAATCAAACATGAAAATAATCACTTTGAGAAAGGCAGTCACAAGTTCAGACACCCTGGGCAATCTCAGAAGCTATTCCTATCATCATTATCTGTTGTAAAGTCCCAGTGGGCTGATGGCCACAGAGCAAAGGGCCGTTTGGGAAGAACTGCAGGCTCTGACACCTGTTAAAACACAAATGTTTGAAAAGGACACCAGAAAGATATCAAAAAAAGGAAAAACACTTTGCTTTTACCGCTTCTTCAAATCAAAGCCTTCCTGTTAACTTCTCTGTTCATATGAATACCAAACTGCTTACAAAAAAAAGCTAAAACAGTGTATCATTATGATTTAATCCTCAGGTTCCATCCACTAAGTAGTGTCGAAACTGTATTCAGAGGTTTGGATCAACCATGCTTTCTGTCTTCAGATTAAATTCAACATTTGAGGGCAAAAAGAACAGAGGAACTCAAGGAAGCAGACTCACCGGGTTCTCCAAAGCAGATCAGTGCTCAAGTACCAGGAGTTTAGGAGTTATATGGCAGAGAACCTCTTTATAGGGCCTGCTGCCCCACCCAGGGGGAAGTAGAACTGCCTAAAATGGGCTGGATCAAGTAATGTCCCATCCAAAATGCAAATGTATCCATAACTGGCATGACAGGGAATCTCAAAAAAGGAAATATCCTGTTCTGAGATCTCCCGCTGAATTAAGTGCTCATGACTCATGGAGGCCCTGCCTTAGCTCTCAGTTTCAGTGATTTATGGCAGAGAGAAAATTGGCAGATTCTCTAACTGGTGGTCCAAGGCTGTCTTTCTTGATTGGGGGAAAGGATCCCTTTCTATCTTACCCTTTCCCTGAATTATAAAGCATCCTGCTCTGATCCACTTTAGCTGATTTCTATATTGTTGTACATGAACTCAACTCTACCTCTACTCCCTTAGTATAATTTGCCAATTTGCTAGAACTAATGAGAAACTGAACATAGTTCTATCATTGCCAAGTCCTGTGATCACAGGTAGGTCACTTCTCCTCCCTGGGTTTGAGCTTTTCTCTATTCACAGGAAAGCATACTTGGCTCTGGGTTGGAGACTGTCCACATTGTGCTATTTGTAGACCCTTCTTCAAGTCTGAAATTTTTTCCTCCATCTCTTTTTTTTTTCCTATATAATCCTGGGTTTGACTTTATTCTTTGCACTTTTAGAGCTGTCTTTTCCACCCAATTCATAGAGGCATTTCTCTGCTAGGACAGATTCCACAGTCCCCTCAGCACTTTTCCTCCTTGCTGCCCTCAAATATGTGTACTATACACCTTTTAAGGAATTAAAAACTGTGCTCTTAATCGCCACATTAAAGAAATGGAGAGAAGTGAACAAAAACCGCATGGAATCCCCTAAAACCTATTTATTGAACCGTGCCTATGTGGTTCCCCACAGCAGAGAACAAGATGCATAGACTCACCATCACATGTAAATTCTGGAGATTGGGAATACACACAAGGCTCTTCCCACTGCTGCTTCTACTTTTATATTCTCCACTGCTCCATAAATCAGTTCCAGCTCTGGAGAGGGTTAAGGCCTTCTCCCATGGCCTGGATTGCCAGGTTACCTAGTGGTGTATATCCTGGAGGCAGTCCTTCCCCGCTAACACTCTTAAAAACTCTGTTTTCTGCCTGGCTCACAGTGTAGGTTGCAGCCTGCAGCTTTTTCAAAGGATGTGTGGTTTTTTTGTTTCATTTGTTTGTTTGTTTGTTTGTTTGTTCGTTTCAGTTTTCCTGTTAAGTTCCTGCATTGCTTCTTGGGAAAAAGTTCACAGTGTGGATCTCTACACACTATTTTGTCTTTCCAAGTGAGAGAGGCATGCTAACAATGTCTCCAATCCACCATATTGGAAAAATAAAAATAAACTTCACTCGGAATTTTAAGGTCTTTATCCATTGACTCCTAGCAGCCTGTATTGCTGATACAGTGTTTGATGCTAAGAATTACTCAGAAGAGGAATTTCTTTATAAATCTGGAGGTGGACTTGAAGACCCAATTAAAGAGGATCTTTTAAATTCAGGGCACAAAGGAGCCAAAAGTCCTCCTGATTGGGTATGAGAGTTGATGAGGAAAGAAAGAGAAACAGAGTAGAATGATGAGGGAAAGCCCAATGTGTTTTTTTTTTTCCTCTTAGCTGCACAAATTGTAGAAGATAGCTGAGTCCTGTATCTGCTTTGAGACAATATTTCTCCCACACGTTCTTCATTAAGGAATTACATAAGGATATTCTTCAATGAGCAGTGGCATAAGCTCAAGAAACAGAAAGGCGGAGAAATGGTGAGTTTAATCCAGGAAATTACTTTAAGAAGGGAAGAGAGAGGACAAGGGGTGTACAGAAGACCTGGAGAGCTGTCAGCACAGACTGGAAAAAAACAAACAGAAACCTCCAGAAATGACCATCTGAAAAGGAAGAAGGAGAACAGACTCTAAATCATCCTTTAAATTTTCGAAAAATCCAACAAGAAAATAAAGGCCATTGAAGCTTTAAAATATAGATGTGGAAGAAGCTAATAAATATAGCTCCTGCAGTAAATTCTTATAAAACTGCTTTGTCAAATACAACCATCCAAGAGATATAATCTACTAAACATCCCATAGGTGGAGAGCTATGGTAAGATAAATAGTAGTTTGCAGTGTATCATTTTAAATAATGAAATAAGCATAATCATATGTACGAACTGAGGTCATAAAACAGAGCATCAGTATTTATAAACCCTAGCAATGTGAAAATTTCTATATGACTAGCAAAAATGTTGAAGTGAAAATGGGTTGGGAAGATACAAATTTACTCAACATTTATATTGGTAATTCTGTAATACTATTTGATATTGAAATGTGGAGATAAGAAAATAATGACTCCAAATGCTTTGCATTTTAAGATCTGCTTATTCACAATGTTGCAGAAATCTGAGCACTGGAGAAAATTTTTCCTGACATTTGACAATTCTTAATTATCATCTTGATTTCCTTTTCCTCTGTTAAGTTAAATGAATGCATTTAAAATTCCAGCTACGGCACTTTTCTATTCTTTCTCTTTTTCTACTTACTATGCATGGAAAAGTATCTATAATGATGGCTGTTCATGTTAATGATGGTTACTTTGGAAATAAACTGTGATTATCTTTGGACAACAAGAAAGAGCATAGACTCAGATAGAGAGGATCATAGCTTTTCTGTGCTGTTGAAGTTTTTTAACTTTATAGCAGTATCATTGTAAATAAGACAGAAATGGTAGCTATTTTGGTAGATAACCACAAGAAGGTTCACAACTGGGCTGTGTGTACTCTAACACAACTTTACACAACACCTACAATTGCACCATTTACTCCAGACCTACTGAACGACAAAGCAGTCTCTGGAATATTGCGTCTGTGTGGGTTCTCTGATGTCCCTGCATCTGGAATACTTCACCTTTCAGCTCTCCTATCTCCCTGATGATCACCTGCATATGCTTCTACAATCTGCTGATTCATCTGGAGGTTTTCCTAGCTCCACCCCTATCTTCTCAAGTAGAATCAAATCACCCCAATTATGCTTTTCAAACATAATTTTAACATAGTATGTATACCAGAATTGCAATTATTTTATTTCACATATGATTCTAAGGTTTTTGAGGGCAAGCAAAATGGCTTATCGTTTATCCCTTGAGCTTAGTGCCTGGCAAATATATACTCAAAACTTATGAAGGCAAGAAGGAAGGAAAAATCAGGTAAATAGGGTGGGTATGTCAGAGGGAAGAAGGAAGAAATGAAAGAGAGTAAGATGAAAACAAAAGAAGAGCTAAAATAATCTGTCTCAAATCAAACAATTACAGACTTTCCCCGTTTTGTAAAAAAGAAGATGCTTGCATGTGTGTTTTAAGTATTAGTCTTAGTAACTTTCCCAAGTTTTTCTGCCTGAACTACATAAATACTAACAAAAGATAAAGAAATCCAGGATAAACATATGGTAAATACATATCAAAGAAAACACTTGACAAAACAAATCATTTCATTCAGTACCTTACTATTTCAATGGACTAGCTTGAACATTTTAATTGTATTTTTTAGTAGTAGGTATGAAATATGTATTATATAATAATAAAATGGTACACAAAATTTTAGAGAGAAAAAAAATGCTGCCTCTCACCTCATAATATGACTATGCAATTTCCTACCCTACTTAAGCTTTTCTGAGAGAAGGAAGGAAGAATAAATACAGATGAGGTAGATTTCAGAGATGAGTTTCAGTTCATGTTGGGCTTTGTGGACCACTGTAGAGACTGTGTCTCATATTCTGATTTAGAAGGGAATTATCTGACTAGAAAAGTGACATTATCTTTGAGAGGTTAATTCTGACTACTGTGTTGAGTATTTGTTATATAGAGCAAGGATGAAAACTGGGAGAGAGTAAGGAGGCTGTAGAAATAATGCAGACATTCAGGTGACTTCAAGCAGGGTCATAGCAATATCTATAGCAACAGACAATTCAAAAATAAAATGTTAAAATCCACTTATAATAACCTTTGAAGTAAATACCAAAAAACTTTAATAAAAGATGTGAAAGACCTTTCACTGAACACTGTGTACTTCTCGAAAGTAAATAAATGGAGAGATACTCCTTGTTCATGGGTCAAAAAGCCAACACTGCTAAATTTTGTCAATACTGTCAGTTCTTCCCAAATTGAGCCATAGATTTAATATAATTTCAGTCAAAACCCCTCAGTGTTTTTTAAAGAAATGAACAAGCTAATTATAAAACACCTGTGGAAATATATAGTACTTGGAGCAGCACAAATGAATATTTATTCTAGAACCAAACTAATCAGATGTGGTATCAGCATAAAAATAGACATAGAGATCAATAGAATAGAATAAAGTCCAAAAACAGACCCACATGGATATGTGTCTATATCTATATAGTTAGTTGGCTTTCAATGAAGGTGTCAAAGTAATTTAATGGGCAAAAAAAAGAAACTTGTCAGCAAATGGTACTCAAGAAATTGGACATTGATATGGGAAATAGTGAATATGGATTCTTACTTCACACATACAAAAATTAATTCAAAATGTATCACTAAGATAAAAATAAAACATTCTATAATTCTGGAGGAAAACAGGAGAAAATCTTAGTTACAGTGGGTTAGCCAAGTTACCATTAAAGCTAGGTATCCAAAATATATTAAGAAATCATAAAAATTAGTCAGAAAAAAACAACTCAATAGAAATGGGTAAAAGCCTTCAGCAGGCACTTCACAAGAATATATGTCAAAATGAATAAACATATTTTTCAAAGCTTCTAAAGGTCATTAATATTTAATAAAATGCATATTCAAAGCACAATAAAAGATAATTATGCCAATACCAGATAGGTAAAGCTTAGAAAGGTGACAATGATTGATTAACTGAAAGAAGGAAAGGAAGCATAAAATTTACTACACAGCTCTAGGCATTTAAATTGGGACAGCATTTTAGAAAACAGTTTGGCATCACCTACCAAAGTTGAAGATGCACATACTTCTGGGCATATACCCTAGAGAAATGTGTGATCATGTACACCCACAGGCAGGAAGAAAACATCATGATGGCACTACTCATAACAATATCAAATAGGGACAACCCAATGTCAACCAAGAGTAGAATAAATAAAGAAACAAAAGTATTGTATATTTATACAATGATATGCTACAATGCAATCATGAATAAGCAAAAATTACACAATGATGGTTGAAAGGAGACAGGCAAAAAAATGACATACTGTATGGTTCCATTTATATGCAATTCAAAAACTGGAAAACTCAACTATGTCTATTAATATAGACACCTCTATGTTAATGGTTAAAAAATAAAATAAAAAGCAAGAAAGTAATTATGTTAAATGTCAGCAGAGGGTTTACTTCCAGTGATGAAAGTGTAGAGTGTTATTGAATAAGGCAATGTGGGGTCTTTAGAAGGTTTGATAATGTCATTTTTCTTGAATTTGGCATTGGTTGCATGAGTGCTTAGCTTGTAATTATTCGCCCTGTACAGCTAAAGTTTATGAACTTTCTGAATGGGTTGATTATATTTCGCCTAAAATGAAGGATTTTTTATTTTTGTTTTTCTTAAAGACAAAATGTGGCCTGGGGTTAAGAGGAACTGTCAACAATATTAAGCCAGAGCTTTATTCAACAGCCTACTGTTAAGACAATAACTTGGAGTTATTCTGTATTGCCTTGTGTAAACTCTACCCTCTAACATTCCTGTTGGGGCTTGGAGCACAGCAAGAACAAAATTTCCTAAGCATTCTGCTAGCTGCAATTTGATGAAACTAATCAAATACGTTTCCCTGTAAGATGTGAAAACAGGTCTAACATTTAAGTCTCTAATCCATCTTGAATTAATTTTCGTATAAGGAGTAAGGAAAGGATCCAGTTATAGCTTTCTACTTATGGCTAGCCAATTTTCCCAGCACCAATTATTAAATAGGGAATCCTTTCAGCATTTCTTATTTTTGTCAAGTTTGTCAAAGATCAGATGGCTGTAGATGTGTGGTATTATTTCTGAGGATTCGGTTCTGTTCTATTGATCTATATCTCTGTTTTGGTACCAGTACCATGCTGTTTTGGTTACTGTAGCCTTCTAGTATAGTTTGAAGTCAGGTAGTGTGATGCCTCCAGCTTTGTTCTTTTAGTTTAGGATTGTCTTGGCAATGCAGGGTCTTTTTTGGTTCCATATGAACTTTAAAGCAGTTTTTTCCAATTCTGTGAAGAAAGTCATTGTAGCTTAATGGGGATGGCATTGAATCTGTAAATTACCTTGGGCAGTATGGCCATTTTCACAATATTGATTCTTCCTATCCATGAGCATGGTATGTTCTTCCATTTGTTTGTGTCTTCTTTTATTTCACTGAGCAGTGGTTTGTAGTTCTCCTTGAAGAGGTCCTTTACATCCCTTGTAAGTTGGATTCCTAGGTATTTTATTCTCTTTGAAGCTATTGGGAATGGGAGTTCATTCACGATTCAGCTGGAAACCATCATTCTCAGTAAACGATCACAAGAACAGAAAACCAAATACCGCATGTTCTCACTCGTAGGTGGGAATTGAACAATGAGATCGCTTGGACACAGGAAGAGGATCATCACACACCGGGTCCTATTGTTGTGGGGAGTGGGGAGGAGGAATAGCATTTGGAGATATACCTAATGTAAATGACGAGCTAATGGGTGCAGCACACCAATATGGCACATGTATACATATGTAACAAACCTGCATGTTGTGCATGTGTACCCTAGAACTTAAAGTATAATTTAAAAAAAAAAAAAAGATGTGAAAACAGGTACACCTACTTTTCATTTGGGCAGTCCCTCTTAGCAAAAGAGTTTTAATCTATTCCTCAGTTCTTTTCAACTTTTTAAAAAATATATGTTTGAAACACCCTATATACTTTTGGTTAAAATGCTATGCAAAAGTAATTATATAATTGTTGGGTTATATACAATAAAATTTTAGGACTTTGACCATCCTCATAAGATGACTGTCAAACTTCAAATATATATCGAAATCATGACTGTATCCTAGAGATCCAACATCTCTGACCTCATTTGCAAACATTTCTCCTTGACCACCATTTTCCTTTCTGTTATTTTGTATTTCTTTAGCACTGGCCATCTCTTCCAACTGGAACAATCTACCCCTGATATACCCATGGCTGCCTCTTCTAGTCATTCATGTCTTTGAGCCAAAAGTCACTTCAAAGAGTCTTTCTAAATAATTTTATTTAAATATAGCCCATGCATTATTATAATTTGTCCTATGTGTGTGGGACATGTGTGGAGGTTGTAGGTTGGGGGGGGCGGTAATATGTAACTCCCTTAAGACTATAGACTCTTTAAGAGCAAGGACTTTGTTTGGTCATCATCATCCCTATCTGCAGGGCATAGAAGACTGGCTGACACATGATAGACAATTAGGAAACACTTGTGAATAAGTTAATTGCTATAAGTACACTCAGCTGAATACATGCTCTCTTACTTTTTACAGATGATGAAACTGAAGCTAAGACAGTTTAGGTAATTTTTTCAGCCATACAAGCTAGAAGGGGTAAAAATGAGTTTAAAACCAATAAAAGAGAATCAATTGTTGTACCCAATCCAAAACACACATTTCAAGCAACACTGAATTCAGTGATGGAAAAGCCTAATAATTCTAATAATTCAATAGGAATGAAAAGAAACACTCACTTTGGTTTAGTTAACAGAAGAGGTTAAAGACACGAAATGCAAACAAAAGCAATGTGGGCCTAACCATGAAACATGTGCTTTATTGGGGAGAAGCAAAAGAATAAACACACTTGCTCTCGGGATAGGAACCACCATCTACATCACAGACAGCAAGGCGAGATTAGGCAATGATCTGGCTGCTCATCTTCCAACAACATGATATCGGCTTTCAGAACTAAGCCTTTTCTCTGTCAGCTCTCAAGCCAGGCAGAGGTTAGGGAAGATGCAGCCTCTCACCACAGCTGAAGGGAAGATGATGGAGTGCTGGGACTAAGAAGAGCCACTGGATCTTGTTGTTTCATGGTCCTGATGAATTCTAGTGATGTTACTTGCTCCTGGGTGGATACTTCTGCTGGCAGGGTGGGTATGGTTGCACAGGAGGGCATTTATCCTGGCATGGTGGAGGTGGGCAATGCTCAGGTGGACAAGGAGGAGGCAGGAAAGGCTCAGGGCACTTCGGAGGTGGACAAGGCTCTGGGCACTTTGGCGTGGGGCACACAGGAGGTGGCTGGCAGGGCTGCTTGCACTGCTGCTGCTGGTAAGACATCTCTCCTCAGTCTCAGAGAATCTGAAAGATACACAAGCAACAGTGCTCATAAGAGAGATAGTCCTGTTGGTGGAGCAATTAGCTAGAACATCAAATCTCCAGTATCTAAGGACCAACTCTGATCCCTAATACAGTCTTTATGACTTTATGTTGCTTCTTCACACTTCACTTTTAGGACCTCTTACCCTCAGTTCTTCAGTCTTTCTGGCTGTTCTCTCATTCTACCTTTTTCTGAAAATAAAATTGCCTATGAGACAGCAACAAGTGTTGTCTGAATACAAACACTATCTGAAGAAGAAAAACTCAGATATTGAAATTCTAGCCAATACCAAACAAATCTGTACTTGTATCTTCCATGAGGCCCTCGTTACCAGTTTTAATGAGCTGACTGTGGTGCTGAGCCATGAGTTTTTGAAGAGAATTGCAAAAACTTGCACCCTTCACCCAAGGAGATTGCACTCCAAGAAGATGTATTTGGAACAGATGTGAAGCACGAGACAGAACAGCATCTTGTGTCTCTCACTCTCCTTTAGTTTAAGATTTTGTTTATTTGACTCCAGGTTCCTCATCACCTTCATGTTTATCTACCAAATACCAGCTAAAATTTACCTTCAAGACCTCATTATCTTCTTTTTCCTATCCATGAGGATAAATTGGTTAAAACAAATAGGCATTTCTGTCCCCAAGTTAAACCCTCACACCAGCCAAGTGCAAGAAAGGCTTCTAAGATTTGTACTCACCAGAGTCTCCAAAGATCTACAACTGAATGTCAAGAAGATAGCCTGTGTGGTGGAGAGTCCTTTTATAAGGGGCAGGCAGCCCTACACAGGGAACAGCCCAGGACTAGCATGATGTGCTTATTTCCCAACCAAAATACCACCTACATGCAATCCACGCTGGTGTCACAAAATTTCCTAGTCCATGATCCTCCACAGCAGGATAAGTGCACAGTGATTCACTTGGGACATTATCTCAGGTTCCTCATGCCAGTGGCAATTGTAGAATGTGACAAATTGTCTGACAACTGTGGTGCTTTCCTATAATTAGAGATGGTGCTTCTCCTACTTCCCAGCTTCCAAAGTGTCTTTTATGTAAAACTACTCCCATTCAATTTCACATGCCCAGTATCCAGCTGTGTTCTCTTTAGTAGAGACCAGTATGTATTGATCCTGCAGCCTGGCTATATCCTAACCCTCAACTGCAGTTTTTCTTTACAACTAACTTCCCCTTTTATCATGGCCTATTGATCCTTAGGCTTTTCTTGACAATTAATTGACTTGAACAGGGCCACAAAATCATATATCAGCTTCCTAGATGCTGACAGCCCCACCCTGGGTGTGTTCCGACATGGTATTAATGGGCTTGAACAAGGCAACACCATCCCTCAGTTTCCTAGGCCATGAGAGTCATGTTGGGGACCCTCATTAAAGCTTCACGTTTGCAGATTTACACACTAACCTCATCTCTATGGCCCTTGTAACTATGAGCGACCTGTGGTCTACTAGAAACCCAAACTCATCTTCTCCCATTTTCTCCCAAACTGACTTAATGTATGTGCTGCATCCATTTTGAAGCTTTTCCACTCATACTCTTTAAATATTGTGTGTTACTTTCTCCTACAAGTTAATTCAATTTACTCCTTCACAATTTCTCTCTTTTGAAATGAATTTAGTAGGATTTCAGCCTTTCTTTGCATGTTCAAGGAATGAAGTTCTGTAAAGCTATTTATCCCGCCATTTACTTCATGGATATTTTTACCTAAATAAGTAAAATATGGCTGGCACGGATCCCACGGATAATTTCTTAGTATAGCTTATTTAACCATATTAACACTTCAGCTAGTATTGCTCACTGTCCCAACTTGGAGAAAACTTGAGTACCTTGGTTATGCATACATCTACAGCCACCACTACTGTGTGACATTAAATATTTCCTAACCTCCTTGAAACACAGTTTACACAGCTGTAAAACAAAAATAAAAAATATACGTACCACAAAAGTCTCCTGCAAAAACTCAAAGGGGGGCCTAAAATTATGCACATTACATAGTGGGTCTTCTAAGAAATATAAACTCTAAAATGAAGAAGAAATAAGAATAACTAATAACTAATCATAACTAACCAATAATTTCGAACATGTCAAAAAAGATGATAAAGAATGCCATTGTTTGGAGTAAGGCCTATTCAGTGAAGATCCTTGCCCTGCATCCCCCGTTCTTCCAGCTGTAGTCACTACTAATTAGACGGCATGGGTACCATAGCACCTGCAGGGTCACCACCTTGTTTTCCGGAGAAACCTCCTCTCACCATCTGAGGGAAGATTTCATGCCTTGTTCTCTTTACTAGAATAATGCTGTGTTGTATCTGCAATGTTTCAAACTTGATGGGGTTGGTACAATAGAGAAATAGAAACAAACTGAGGACCTAACATGGGAATTTGAAGAGGTAGGAACGTCTTTGAGTTGAGTCCTACTATTAAATTCTTTCTCAGCATCTCAGAGGAACAACATGAGTCTAGTCATCCCTCCCTAGTACTCTGAAACCAAACAATTGAGTCATCTAAGTTACTATCAGGAAACTGACACACTTCAGGGATGCCAGAAGGAACAGGGATGCTCCTGGGATGGGTGAGGCACTTTCACAGCATTCTTTCTCATGTTGAAATCCTAGAAACTATAGCTGATGCATGCTGAAGAATTAGCTAAGGATTACGTGACTTAAAACAGTTCTATCAACACAATTTTAGACCTACTTTTTTTGCCTCATGAATTACTAATAGATTCCAAAGTTATTTTTACCAATAAATTATTTGGTTTATCAATTATGCTTGATAAACTGATGGAGGATTGGGCTTTTTAAAGAAAAGAATGCTTAATGAGATTTTCCAGCTTCACAAAGAAGAATAATTTTTTTGTATGAAGAGAAAATAGCTAAAGGACAGATGATCCTCATTTTTCACATATAATGGGTACTTGAAACACTCTGTGCAAATTAAATCTCTGAAACTCACGTAGTCTCTACATGAAGGTTTGCTAGAGTTTACTTATAAACTAGTAACAGTGGTTATCTCAGGAGAATAGTTAAGTATCTAGGGGATAGGAGTGGGGGAGAGACTAACTTTTCAGTGCATGACCATTTTCTTCTCTTTTGAATTTTGGTATCATGTTTATTTTTTGCTTATTCAAAATATTTAAATATTTAAATGTTCAAAGATATTTTTAAATTGAAATGAATAAATCTGTGAGTAAAAACTATGTTAGCAAATTGCCATGGTATAAACACAATGATTGAGTTAAGTCCTAATTAGGTGTGTAACTTTGAGCAATTTTCTTAACATTTCTTCAATTCTCAGCTTCCTCATTGAGAAATGGTAGTAATAATACTTCTCCGATGGATGTTTTCGTAAGGTGCAAATAAAATAAATTAAATAGTAAGCCTAGTAAAACAACTGTGGAAAGCTGGGAATTATGAAGCTGAATTACCTGGTCCCAAAGTTCCTGATTTGCCTAAAGATTTTGGAAAGTAGGACAAAGCTATTTTATGGGAGTCCCAGAAATGAAGAAATGAAGGAAGGTAGAGAGGGTAGAAGATAGGGGAGTGGAAAGAAGAGGAAAAGGGAAAGAGAGAGATGATGACATTTCCCAAGGACCATTTGATTTTACTTGATTTAACATTTATAGCCTACTACTTTATGCTCCAGATAAAATTATTTCCATTTTAATAAATAAATAAAGATATGCTGCTACTACAAAATATGTCTTTAAGTTCCTGAGAATATAGAATTAAAAATAATAGAATTAGAAATGAACAGATGTGGCAAGAGTGAGCGTCCCTGCCTTGCTCATGATCTTAGAGGAAAAGCTTTTAATTTTTCACCCTCGAGTAGATTAGCTGTGGGTTTCTCATATATGGCCTTTATTATGTTGAGATACATTTCCTCTATAC
This sequence comes from Papio anubis, assembly GCF_008728515.1. Lineage (NCBI taxonomy): Eukaryota > Metazoa > Chordata > Mammalia > Primates > Cercopithecidae > Papio > Papio anubis. Next base: position 123,698,932 of record NC_044976.1, read on the forward strand.
CTAATTCATTGACTGTTTTAATCATGAAAAGATGTCGTATTTTGTGGAAAACTTTATCTGTCTCTATTCAGATGATCATACAATTTGTATCCTTTATTCTGTTTTTGTAGTGTATCACATTTATTGATTTGCCTACATTGAATCATCCTTTTTTTTTAGGAAAGAAGGAAATTTATTGAACCATCCATCCTTGCATCTCAGGGATAAATCCCACTTGGTCATGCTGCATTATTCTTTTAATGAACTATTGAATTAGGTGTGCCAGTATTTTGTTGAAGATTTTTTATTCTATATTCATCAGGGATGTTGGTCTGTAATTTCTTTATGTAGTGTTCATATCTGGCTTCGGTATCAGGGTAATGCCGTCCTCATACAATGAATTTGGAAGTGATCTCGCCTCAATTTTTGGAAAAGTTTCATAATAATTTATTAATACATTAGTTCTTTAAATGTTTGGTAGAGTTTACTACTGTAGCCATGTGGCCCTGAGTTTTTCTTTTATCACAGTATTTACATTGCTGATTTAATCTCCTTACTCATTAGTGGCCTGTCCAGATTTTCTATTTTTTCATTATTCAGTCTCAGTAGGTTGCATGTTTCTAGTAATTTATCAATTTCTTCTAGGTTATCCAATTCTAATTTTTATAGGTAGTCTCTTAGGATCTTTTTTATATCCATGGCATCAGTTTTCATATCTCCTCTTTCATATTTGATTTTATTAATTTGAATCTTCTCTCCTTTTTTCTTTATTAGTCTAGTTAGAGGTTTGTCAAATGAGTCATCTACAACTGCTGTCTCTTCTGTCCCACATCTCACTAACCCTTCAACCCATGGCAGTCTGGGTTTAGCCCACCATCTGTTGAAATTATTCCAACTTTTCTGTCAGATAAACTGAGTCATTCTCCATTTTTATCTTCCTAGACTTCTCTGCTACATGTCACAGTGGCAATCATTCCATCTTTCTCTAAAGTCTCTACTTACTGGTTTTCATAACATCCACTTAATATTCTCCTACTCCTGTGCTTAATCTTTCTCCTCCTTGATCTGAACCTCCTCCTCTAAATGCCAAATGGAGTCTTTTGCTGTTCATTCCATGGATCTTACCATCATATGCATTCTCTAGTGACAATATCAATGATTCCTATGGTTTCAGTCATCGCAAATCTACTAACTCACACATCTACACTTGCACTCCAGAATTCACTTCAAACTTAAATAACCCCTTGCCCTCTAGATATCTCTGTCCAAATATCCTCAAGTACCAAGAAACTGATCATCTTTCCCACAAACCACTAGAACCTCCAGTATTCTCTATCCTATACACCAATAATCACCCAGCTACTTGAGTTATCTTGACATTTTCCCTTCTGCTACATGCTACTTATCTAAACACCTCATTCTGACAGTTCAACAGCCTGAGTATCTCTGGAATCCATATCTCTCCTTCTATGCTGACTGCCATGCCCTAGTTCAGGGCCTCCTCATCTCTTGCTTGATTATTACTATAGCTTCCTGATATAGCTCTCTTCCTCAGTCTTGTTTGATTTAAATCCATCTTTCCATTGCCATAAGAGTAATACGTTAAAAAGTAAAATCTGACTACATCACTTGCTTGCTTAAAATACTTTAACTTACAAGAGTAAGTTCTAGGTCCATTACATAGTCCTTCCTTTGCCTGTAGCCTCATTCCTTATTACTCCACTTTTTGAGCTGTGTGCTATCATGTATCAAACTGTGTAATTTTGCCCACATACAAGTTTTTTCTATCCTCAGTTAATTTATTTACTAACCTGCAATATGCCATATTGTTATTGTTTTACCAGGTTAATGTCCACACAATTGTCTAAAAGCCATCACTTCAATGAAAAGCCTTCCTGGATCCTTCCCATTAGGGCAGGTGCCCCTACCTAAGAGTCCCATAAAACACTCTGAGCTTTGCATTAAGTGTTTAGTGCAACCCATCTGCATTAAGCTGATTTCCCACCCATATCCTTTTCCCATGAGCTTGCAAGTGCTTTGAACAGTCGGACTGCAACTTCACCTTCTACACTCGACATGATCCAATACCTGGAACACAGTAATGCTAAATAAATAGTTGTTAAAAAAAATTAATGATTTTAGTTCCTAAATTTTGTTGACTTACATGAGTGTCACAACAATCTTGTGAATTCTGGGGGAAAGAATATGCTATTACCTCTGTGACTAGAAAAAAATAACATTTAATATTCTACTGAATTACTATGTGATTTCATGATTTTCCAGACATCTCATCTTTCCACTACATTAACCCTGCGAAAATCCACATACATACCTATAGCAATTGGAATTACAGATGATAGAGCCTTGACTATTTAGATTTGGGGCTCCTATAATTGGATACTCCATGACAATTTGTCCCAATGCATGTGATTGCTGAATAACTTTGTAAACACCATGCATCTTACCAGTGGATTACAGAAGGAATTGTCTAAAGAATTTTAAAAGACACTGACATTGCAGAGTTTCTTTAGTTCATGTCTCCTGTGACAGAGGTAGTAGAATATTAAATATTATTTTTATAACATTTGGTAAGAGCAGTACATTTAAATACACAGTTTTCTCTATCCCCCCTTACCCTCACCATTCACTGCCCACTGCTGATTAGTAGAGAAGTTTGTTTTGTTATATTGAACCAGATAATGGATAAAGAAGAGGACTAAAATAATACCAGAAAGCCTAGACAGAGTCATACTAAAAAGGACAGAAAAGGCAAAAGAGAAGGTTAGGGCAGCTGCCATGCAAAAATGAGTACAAATTTGGGGGAGAGAGATAAAGAGGATTTTAAGTTATTTTATTGCAATATAATTCCAGTTTGCCATTTGTTAAGTAAACATCAGTATTTAAATTGATTTTCAATTGTTTTTCCTTTTTAGAACTCAGACTAATATTTCTTCTGAATGTCACCCTGTGCATAAGGTCAGAACAAGATTGTTTGGCTTTATTCAAATGTACAGATCTCCTCAATTTACAGGGTAAACCACATGGTAAATTGAGAAGCTGGGGCTTACTGCCACTGCCCAGCATCACCCAAGAATATCATACCATTTTCTATTGAACGCACAGTACTTTTGCATCATCATAAAATCAAAACATTGTAAGGAAAACTAGCATAAGTCAGTGATTATCTGTACTTTGTGAATTATTGCTCAGCTTTTAGAACTTAAGGTGCAAGTTTCATATATATCTTTTCTAGATTACATGTAGAATAATCATTAATTTCATTAAGTGTGATGATCATCTTGTGGCTATTTTAAGATATCTGTTAAAAGCACATACTGATAAATTTATGGGTGAAATGATATGATATTTGAAACTGTAAAATAGTTCAGTGATAAAAAGAACAAAGAAAGTGTGGGAGAGTAGATGAAGTCAAGAATAACAAATTGTTGATAATTTTTGAAGCTGGGCAAAGGGTCCAAGAGAGATTATAATACTCTTTTTTATTGCTTTTATTGAGGTATAATTGATATACAAAAACTTGTGCACACTTAATGTACACATCTGGATGAATCTAGACATATGCATATACCCATGATATCATCACCACAATCAAGATACTAAGCATATCCATCATCTCTAAAAATTTCCCTATGGGTTTTTTGTTGTTGTGTTGTTATGGGTTAGTTTGGTTTGGTTTGGTTTGGTTTGGGTTTGGGTAAGAACACTTAATGTGAAACCTATCCTCTTATATTTTAAAGGACACAATACCATTGTATTAGTCCGTTCTCACACTGCTTACAAGGATACTACCTGAGACTGGGTAATTTATAAAGGAAAGGGATTTAATTGACTCACAGTTCCCCATGGCTGGAGGCGGGGCCACACTTACAATCATGGCAGAGGGTGAAGAGGAAGCAGGGCACGTCTTACATGGTGGCAGGAGACAGGGAGGGGGGTGGCGGGGGGACGGCCAAACACTTTTAAACAATCAGATCTCATAAGAACTCACTCATTATCATAAGAACAGCATGGGGGAAGCTGCCCTCATGATCCAATTACCTCCCAACAGGTCCCTCCCTCAACACGTGGGATTATAATTCAAGATGAGATTTGGGTGGGTACACAGAGATAAACCATATTATTCTGCCCTTGGTCCCTCCCAAATCTCATGTCCTTTTCACATTTCAAAAACAATCACACCTTCCCAACAGTCCCCCAAAGTCTTATTTCAGCATTAACTCAAAAGTCCAAGTCCAAAGTCTCATCTGAGACAAGGCAAATTCCTTCCACCTATGAGCCTGTAAAATCAAAAACAAGTTCGTTACTTCCAAGATACAATGGGGGTATGGGCATTTGGTAAATGTTCCCCTTCCAAATGGGAGAAATTAACCAAAACAAAGGAGCCACAGACCCCATGCAAGTCTGAAACCTAGCTGGACAGTCATTAAATCTTAAAGCTCCAAAATCCCCTTTTGACTTCATGTTTCACATCCAAGGCAGGCTGATGCAAGAGGTGGGCTTCCATGGCCTTGGGCAGCTCCACTCCTGTGGCTCTGCATGGTACAGCCCCTGCAGCTGCTTTCTTGAGCTGGCATTGAGTGTCTGCAGCTTTTCTAAGTGCATGGTGCAAGTTGTCAGTGGATCTACCTTTCTGGGATCTGAAGGACAGTGGCCCTCTTCTTACAGCTCCACTTAGGCAGTGCCCCAGTTGGGACACTGTGTGGGGTCTCCAATCCCACTTTTCCATTTTGCATTGCCCTAGAAGAGGGTCTCCATGAGGGCTCCACCCCTGCAGCAGACTTCTGCCTGGACATTCAGGCATTCCCATACATCCTCTGAAATCTAGGCATAGGTTCCCAAAGCTTGACTCTTGTCTTCTGCATGCCCACAGACCCAACACTATGTGGAAGCTGCCAAGGCTTCAGACTTGCACCCTTTGAAGGAAGCCATAGCCAGGGCTGTACTTTGGGATATTTTAGCCATGGCTAGATCTGGAATGGCTGGGACACAAGGTACCAAGTTGCAAGGCTGCACTGAGCAGTGGGGCCCTGAGTCTGGCCCATGAAACAATTTTTCCCCTCTAGGCCTCTGGGCCTATGATGGAAGGGGCTGCCACGAAGATCTCTGAAATACCTTGGAGACATTTCCCCATTGTCTTGGTGATTAACATTTCTTTCCTGGTTACTTACGCAAATTTCTGCAGCGGTCTTGAATTTATCCCCAGAAAAGGGATTTTTGTTTTCTACCTCATGGTCAGGCTGCAAATTTTCCAAACCATTATGTTCTGCTTCTCCTTTGAACCTAAGTTTGAATTTCAAATCATATCTTTGTGAATGTATGTGACTGTATGCTTTCAGAAACAACCAGGTCACCTCTTGAATTCTTTGCTGCTTAGAAATCTCTTCCACCAAATACCCTAAATCATCTCTTTCAAGTTCAGAGCACCACACATCTCTAGGGCAGAGGCAAAATGCCACCAGTCTCTTTGCTAAAGCATAGCAGCAGTGACCTTTACTCCAGTTCCCAATAAATTCCTCACCTCCACCTGAGAACAACTCAACCTGGACTTCATTGTCCATATCACTATCAGCATTTTGATTAAAACCATTCAGCAAGTCTCTAGGAAGTTCCAAATTTTCCCACATCTTCCTGTCTTCTTCTGAGCCCTCCAAACTGTTACAACCTCTGCCCATTACCCACATCCAAAGTCACTTTCACATTTTTAGTTATATTTATAGCAGTACCCATTCCGCTGGTACCAATTCTCTGTGTTAGTTTGTTCTCACACTGCTATAAAGATACTACCTGAAACTGGGTAAAAAGAAAGCAGGTTTAATTGACTCACAGTTTTGCGTGGCTTTGGAGGCCTCAGGAAACTTACGGTCATGGCAGAAGGCAAAGGGGAAGCAAGGCATGACTTACATGGTGGCAGGAGAGTGAGAGAGAAGTTGGGGGGAACTGCCAAACACTTTCAAGCTATCAGATCTCATAAGAACTCACACACTATCACAAGAACAGCATGGGGGAAATTGCCTCCATGATCCAATCACCTCCCAGCAGGTCCCTCCCTTGAAATGTGGCGATTACAATTTGAAATGAGATTTGAGTGGGTACACAGAGCCAAACCATATCAACCATATAGTTAACCATAGGTATTATATTGCACAGCAGGTCTCTAGAATTTATTTATCTTATATAACTGAAACCTTATACCCACTGAAAAACAAATTTTCTATTTCCTTCTACCCCAGCCCCCAGCAACCACCATTCTTTTCTCTGCTTCCATAGATCTGGATATTTTAGAAACTTCACATGAGTAGAATCATGCAGTATTTTTCCTTCTACATGACTGGCTTATTTCACTTAGCATAATATCGTCAAGGATCAACCATGTTTTTGCAAATGACAGAATTTCCTTCTTTTCTAGGGTTCAATAATATTACATTGTATGTATATACCACAATTTTTCAATTCATTCATCTGCTCATAGACATTTAGATTGTTTCCATATCTTGGCTATTGTGAATAATGCTGCAATGAACATTAGAATGCAACTATCTCTTAGAGATCTTGATTTTCACTATTTTAGATATATCCTCATAAATGGAATTGCTGAATTATTTTTAATTTTTTGAGGAAACTGCATACTGTTTTCCATAGTAGTTGCACCATTCTTCATTCACGCCAACAGTGCATAAGTGTTCCAATTTCTCCACATCCTCATCAACACTTGATATCCTTCATTTTTTTGATTTTTTAATAATAGTCATCCTAACACATATGAAGTCACATCTCATTGTGGTTTTTGCTCTTCATTTCCCTGGTGATTAGTGATATTGAGCATTTTTTCATATACATGTTGGCCATTTGTATTTCTTCATTGGAGAAATGTCTATTCAGGTACTTTGCCCACTTTTTAATTAGGTTATTTGTTTTCTTGCCTTTGAGTTGTTTGAGTTCCTCATATATTTTGGATATCAACCCCTTATCAGATGTATGGTTTGCAAATATTTTCTCTCATTCTGTATGATGACTTTTCACTCTGTTGATTCTTTCATTTGCTGTCAAGAGGCTTTTAGTTTGACGCAGCCCCACTTGTCTATTTTTTTATTTCATTGCCTGTGATTTTCATGTAAGTTTCATCTATAACTTGCATTAAATCATTACCCTAGGACTCACCTAAGAGTCCCAGCCTGCCATTAGCTGGGCTGTTGGAACTCTGGAGCAAAGAAATGAGAATGACCATATATAAACTGTGAATAATCTTAGAAATCAGATGGACAAAAATTACAAAGACTACTCTAGAATTAGAAATATATCCTCAGGTAATATGCAGACTTTGAGAATCTTCTCATAAAAAAGAAAATGGGATTCAAACAATGGTAATTGACCTTTCTAAATTGACAATGTCTAAAATCTCCTTCGTAAAATTAGAAGACAGAAAACTGCATTTCAATCATCTCCATGATACCGATAGGGGGTTTGTTGTTGTTGTTGTTGTTGTTGTTGTTGTTTAACTTTTATTTTAAGTTCAGGGGTACATGTACAGGTTTGTTATATAGGTAAACTTGTGTCATGGGGGTTTGTTGTACAGATTATTTCATCACCCAGATATTAAGCCTAGTACCCATTAGTTATTTTTCCTGATCCTCTCTCTCCTCCCCACCTCCTCCCTCTGATAGGCCCAACTGTGTGTTGTTCCCCTCTATGTGTCCATGTGTTCTCATCATTTAGCTCTCACTTGTAAATGAGAATATGTGGTATTTGGTTTTCTGTTCCTGAATTACTATGCTAACGATAATGGCCCATAGCTCCATCCATGTTCCTGTAAAGCACATGATCTCATTCTGTTTTGTGGCTACATAGTATTCCATGGTGAATACCAGTTGTTTTCAGGAATGCATGTCCTCTGTTGAATGGAGCAGGGAGCTACCTAGAGTAACCCAAACACTCTGCCTTTCTGCTATGCCTGAGCCAGGACATTCTTGAGGCTCCATTACTGCTATGGGTCCCACCATTAAACAGTAAGTTAGTGTATCAGGACTGGGGAAACAGACAGAATCACAGTTAAATTAGCCCACTGAAATGGTGTGGGCCCAAGACCCTGGACTTAGAATTTTTTGGTGATCAGAGAGAAAGTGAGGGACCACAGGGTCCTAAAGCAGGACACACCATGGACTGGGAACCTCAAACTCCATGGCCTGACCACCTCAGACTTCCAGCTCAGATCAGATATTATGTCTTCCAGGAATCCTCTCCCAACCACAGCCAATCTGTACATCTTTATCATTGTACTTGCCAATATAATATTTTAATTTTCTAGGTGTCTTTATATTTTATACAAGATAGTATGAACCCCTTAGGGCAGGGATAGTGCCTTACTCAATCTCAGGTCCCCAGTGCCTATGACAGGGCATGCTACATAATTGGGGTTAAACAGATATTATCAAACAAGTAAATAAACATTAGTTCTAATGCCTAAAATGACAATAAAGAATCTTCTCTCATGATTAGCAGATCCAGTGATACTAATGGTAGAAGCAAAACCAGTTTTTAACCATCCATTCAGTCAATAGTTTTGCTACATAGCAGACACCATTAAAAATGCACAAGATGAAGATAAGAGCTGTTCATGACCCTAATCTTGAAGAATATACAGTGTATTGTGACAGAGAAGACTTGCTTCCAGATGATCACAACATGGAAAATGTGGCACTAGAAAGGAAGCATTCTTTTTAGAACTGTGCATGGATTGAGTGTGACTTTGTGTGCACATGTGATTGAAAAAAATGGAGCTGAGGGATCAGCTGACAAATTATCTCATGGGTAAGGTTGTGTTTCATAAAATAAAATATGGTTGTTTAAACATTCCAAAAAGAAGGCCATCTATGCCAAAAGCACGTGATTTTCTAAACATCTCATCTTTCCACTACATTAGCCCTGCCAAACATCACACGCCTCCCTATAGCAATTGGAATTATAGGTGATAGAGACTTGACTATTTATATTTGGGGCTCCTATATTTGGGGACACATAAGAAGAGGGTAAGAGGTCTTCAAAATGTTAGCTGGGGAGCAGTGTATACCAATTCCAAAGCAAGTTGTAAAGCAAGAGAGGTGTCTCATTCTCTTTTTGGAGCCTAAAATGCAGCCTTCAAATCCTCTGAACCTTGGCATTCTGTCCTCAGCTCAGTCTTTCCTACTCACCTTGTCCCTCTGACTGTTCTCTTCCTTTCCCAAATCTTCACACCATCCATATACCTTCTGTGTCTCAGCCCTGTTAGGAGACCATAGGAATGATATTCCTAAACAGTCAGTTAACATTTCAACCTAGATTATCACAGTTCTTTATCACAGTGTATCCAAAACAAAACCCATCCCATTCTTCATAACCTTGCTGCTCTTCTGGAAGACCAAAACTCTATATCAACATCACCTATTCTGTCTTCCAAAGTCTAAGATTTTGAGTCATCTAAAATACCCTCATGTTTCTCAATACCATTTCATGCTAATATATAGTAATATCAACAATAGGAATACAATTAGAAAGAGAACTTTCTAATTTCACTAACAGAGTTAGTTCAATCTTTTATATAATTTATCTTACCTTGAGTTATGAAATATTTAATTCTCAACTGTGTTTTTCAAGTAACAGGTTTTATATTATTTTAAAATAACAGAAAATGTTATTTAGTAAATAAAACTTAATGGACTAAATCATTCACAACCCAAAGAACAATGATGGAGATTATTTAAGTGCCCCTGGGCATGGAGAAGCACAGGTCTCTAACTGACGGGCTTGCTTAGCAACGAATGGCAGGACCATGAGGCAAGGATCAGAGGTATAAGAAAGGCCAAAAGTGGGTGTACCTGGAAGTTTTGTCCACCAGCAACTATCCCTGGGGAAAGTCATATAGTCCGGAATCTCTAATCCAATGCTGATGGGTGGGCAGAAGCTCAAAAGAGTAGTCTGAAGAGGGGAAAGGAGAAAGAAGTAAGTGGCTCTGTTATTTTAAATAATCTGAGTACCAAATACAGTCATCCCTCAGTATCCATGGGAGAATGGTTCCAGGACCCTCCCATAGATACCAAAATCCACAGATGCTCAAGTCCCTTATATAAAATAAGATAGTGTTTGTATATAACCTATATACATCCTCTGGTATAATTTAAATTATCTTTAGATTACTTATAATACCTAATAGAATTCCTAAACACCACTTCATTGTGTGGGGTGGGTTCAACATAGAACTCTGCATACTGCAAACTCAAGTTTTGCTTTTTGCAACTTTGTGGAATTTTTTTCTGAATACATTTGACCCACAGTTGGTTGAATCCACAAATGTGGAACCCACAGACATGAAGTACCGGCTGTATGTTTAAGGAACCTATAAACTTCCCTCAGGCTAGAGATGGAAAGTGGCAGGATAACAGGATAACTTCACACTTGTCACCTCTCCCTACACACTTCTCACCTCTCCCTGGTGCAAACTTTTGGGAAATTCTTTTTGTTTCCATCCATCAAGTTGATCCAAGATAAAAGTAACCTAGGTCCTCTGAGAGAAGGAGCAACTAGAAGAGGATGATGAATGAGATGGTTCTACCCGGCAGGAGATCGACTCCCACTGAGTCTGAAAATCGGATCCAGAATATTTGTACCCAGGCAGCTTTCAAGGTAGGATTTAGAAAGAAAACATGGATGGATGGATGGATGGATGGATGGATGGATGGATGGATGGATGGATGGATCAACTGATTGATCAAAATATAGGTGATTCTAAATATTGATATATATTGAACTAATACAATAAATAGGTTATTCTAAGTTTTAAAAAATCAAAGAGCACTCATTGGTTCAAGCACAGAGGAAGCCTACTACAGAGCATAAAACTGAACCAACCCAGAGTAGATAACTGGCTTCACGACAACTTTCCCACAGCTAGATTATGACAAAGACAGAACTCCCCAGTTTCCAGAGCTTGAATCCTTTTTCTGCCCTTTCTGACTTCATTTTCCTAATTTATAATGTAAGTCTGGCTCCTCAGAGTCATCAAATAGAGACTCAGGGACCATTGTTCTAACGCGAAACTGCGAGAGGATGAGGCTGGGATACAAATCTAGTGTTACGTTATCTCCTCTCCCAGAGCTCCTTTGGCCCAGAGGTTAAGAGAACATATATAAAATGGCTTGAGAACACAACATATATTCTAGTGGGGAAGTGGCAGAAATAATGATAAGTCTAAGAAAAGACAATATATAATAGAGACCTGGAAGAGTGACTTTGGAGGGAAATCAGAGTTCTACAGGTGATAAGCAATGCCTTCTTTCAGTCCTGCTGGTGTGTCTGTGATTGTGTATAAAACATTCTTTGAAGATTAAAAACTAAAATAGCACTTTGAGAGCCTCTGTGACTATGAGGCACAGGCTTCATGGCCCCACCAATAGCAGTGACACCCGTGGAGTCAACTCAGAAATGTCTTCCTTGTACTGTGTTGAAATCAGGCTCAACCTCTGACTGTAAATTCCACAGGCACCAATTCTGCTTTCTATTCAAGGCTCGGCTGTTTGGATGGTGCACCTAATGCTCTTAATCACCCAAGCCTCTTTCCCATAAAGCATCCCCAGTGCTTCACGTGACACAATTCCTAGCTCCTTCTCTGCCTGGTCTCTTTGCTTGTACCTACATACTGGGTGGGTTGATAGGGCAGGTCCAGAGAATCATTCCTACTCTGTGTCTGGGCAGAGATTTTCCGTGGACAGCCTCAGGGAGAACTGGCTTTCTGCCCTGCCTTGTACCAGGAACACTCCTGCACTTGTAGTTGTAGTTCTGGTTATAGTAGAGGGGAATGGAAAGTTGTTAATCATTGAGGATGAAGACCTGAGTGTTTATGAGCCTCTCCCACATGGGTATTTCACTTAGTCACTTGGGCTTTTGTTGTTTGAGAAAGAACCCCATATGAAAATCTGGTTTCTACAAGCCTATTTGATGTTGTTGTTATTGTTGTTGTTGTTGTTGTTGTTCTCTTGGTCCCAAGGAAGTGTTCCTAATATCTGCAGCAATAAAAATATTACTACCCCTTCTTTTCTCTTCCTTGATACCTAAGCTCTGACGCTGCACCCTCAAATAAGCAGAATTGGGCCTGTGGACAGCAGAGGACCACCCAACCAGGTAGAAGCAACACATTTCAGTCTCCAGACCATGGGGATGAAGATCTCCAAGAATAGATGTGTCATTTCATTCATCACTCATTCCCATATTAGCCCACATTATCAACATCTGGAAGTCCAATGATGGATTTTGAACCTAAGAAAAGAACAGTCCTACTCAAAACTCTCTTGGGACAACTGATACCATCCACACAGATAGAAAATCTCTTGATGTGCTCAGCACTTTAAAAAGTTGAGTATCACAGAATGTTAGGGCAGTTAAAGAACTGTAAAAATCCACTTGATCACTTCAGAAAAGTGTTTAGGAAAAAAAAAAAAATCCACTTGAAAATTGACAAAGGTCTATAAAGGGAACATAAGTTGGAATGGAGAAGAGGGGCTGAGATCCAGAACCATGGCATAAATAACCAAAAAGGACCTTGACGCAATCTACTTTGATTCCACCACCACCATCACAGAGGTCTCAAAATATATATGAGATATTTGGATCCTAACAACCTTGGCATGCCATACTGCAGTTAATGATGTGAAGAGATAAACAAGAGATGCTTTGTTTTGGAAAGAAAAAAAATCTCTGGCCAGGCGCAGTGGCTGTAATCCCAGCACTTTGGGAGGCCGAGGCAGGCAGATCACCTGAGGTCAGGAGTTCGCAACCAGCCTGACCAACATGGAGAAATCCTGTCTCTACTAAAAATATAAAATTAGCCTGGCATGGTGGTGCATGCCTGTAATCCCAGCGACTCGGGAGGCTGAGGCAGGAGAATCACTTGAACCTGGTAGGTGGTGGCTGTGGTGAGCCAAGATCATGCCATTGCACTCCAGTCCTGGGCAACAAGATCGAAACTCTGTCTAAAAAAAAAAGAAAAAAAGAAAAGAAAAAGAAATCTCTAAACTAGGTAGGGTAAATTTGGCAATTACGGTAAGTTATTTTGATATGTTTACTGTATTGGTGCCATACAAATTTGTTTGACATCTGCTTAATGATTAGAGATTAGGAAGGTGGAACTTAACTAATACTCTGCTAGATGCTGGATGTACAATGGAGAATAACTCAAAAAATATTTGTGCTCTCTGACTTTATCTTCTTATGGAAGACATAAGCCAAAATACATAAACTTACAAGTAAATAATTTTAAATGATAATAAAGGTTTTTGAATCTTACCTGTTTCATTGTCATTTGGACCAAAAGTCATGTGTGCCTTCCACAATAATATAGTAATGTTTTTAAGAAGATTCACCAAAATTACATTCTATTTAATCGTGTAATACTTGCTAATAATATGGCAATTATCTTAATATATTAGCCTAATATTTGCTACCCCATGACTTATAAAATATTAGAACCTGAGTATAAATGGTTCCATGATCCCATGAGCAGGAGAAATGCTATATTCTAAATCACCTTCTTGGTGCTCTGAGTAGTGTCTCAATCAAAGAAGAATCTGTTTTACTTTAATATCTCAAAAATAATGCTACTAGGAGAGAAGAATGCTTTATATAACATAGCTATCAACATCTACCAAAAAGAATGGACTCTTCCACCAACTGTTCTGGAAACATTCAGTTCCACAGAAGGACCTCCTAGACCAAAGGCTGAATGCACTGCCCATAGCTTTATCTATTTTCAACAAGCAGTCTGGGAATTGCTCTCTCAAAGCTCCACTTCAGTTGTGTCTCGATAGAATTTTCACTGTATCTTACACATCACAGAGAAGTACATCAGTAGCTCAACACAGCACAGAGCTTCAGTTTTACAGCAAGCATGGATGTGAATCCCATGGAAATTGATTTCCCTCACATTCTCACTAATTCCGTACCTATATTTTGGCATTTATAACAAATCAGGTTTTGACTATTATTATTTTTATGATAATAGCAGAATCACAATAGTTGCCAATTATTAAGTGCTTATTATCTGCTTGGGACATTACTAGATGCCACTTTTTATTATCTCATCTAAAATTCTTAAATTTCAAAGAAGTTTTGAAGGAATTACATAAGCATGTGAATGATCCTATGGAAAGACATTGATACATTCTTAGAGCTAGTGAAGAGAACACAAAAATATGCTAAAAGACCCCCAGCAGTGAAAAATCCAAGTAAGTAAGTAAGTACCGAATGAAATCCAATAAAACCTGAGAAGGAAGATGCAGATTTGGACAACAGAGAATTCTTGGTTAATGTGCAATTTGAATCAGAAAAGCATAGACTATGAGAGCACCCTACCTGGATGCCAATCCCAACTGTCATCTTGATATACTCGTGTGTGTGTGTGTGTGTGTGTGTGTGTCTGTGTGTGTCTGTGTGTGTTTAAGATATAAAATTTGGCATGTTAGATCATCAAATAAATCAGCCTTGAGAAACAAAAATAAAATCCTAAGCCTCCCAACTGACTAAGTGGACCTGCTCTTGGCCAACGGGGCCCCAGAGAAACCTTAAAACTGAGTTCCTAGCATTACAGAATGAGAGGTTGGAGGTGCCTTGTTATACTCCCTCCCTCACTAACCACCTTTAGGCTTTCTTCCCTCAGGGTTAATCAGAAACCAGTCCTTTTGAAAAACTTGCTCCCCACTGATTTCAAACAACCTTGTGACTACTCCTCCCTTTTGCCTTTGAACACAACAGTGGACCAACATTCCTCCCTGATGAAAGGCCACCAACCAGCCGGGGGCACGGTGGTTCAAGCCAGTAATCCCAGCACTTTGAGAGGCCCAGACGGGTGGATCACAAGGTCAGGAGATCGAGACCATCCTGGCCAACATGGTGAAACCCCATCTCTACTAAAAATACAAAAAAAGTAGTTGGGCATGGTGGCGTGCACCTGTAGTCCCAGCTACTCAGGAGGCTGAGGCAAGAGAATCGCTTGAACCTGGGAGGCAGAGGTTGCAGTGCACTGAGATCACACCACTGCACTCCAGCCTGGCAACAGAGCCAGACTCCATCTCAAAAACAAACAAACAAACAAAAAAAAAAAGCCACCAACCACAAAGTGGTTCTGGCCAGTCAACAGAAGATGCACAGTGATGACTTTCATGTCCTCCACTTCACCTTTTAATGTCAGAAGGCTGAAAACTTCAGCCTTCTATCATGTTGACACTGCCATTTTTTGAACATGGGACCCAAGGGCATGAAGTCCAATTGTGTATGTGCACGTTTCTCCTTTCACAAATATTCATGACTCCTCCTATAGCTTATTGAACATGTATATTCAGCCACACCATTCAGCATAAATTCCTGCTTTATTCACTCACCCTCCAAATATCTGTATTTCTGACTTATGGTGGAGGCTGTGCTTCCCAGTATGTTAGAATGGCCACCTTGCAGACTGAACCCCTTTATAAGAAAGAGTGCTCTCCTTTCCAAATATATGAATCTCATCATTCTTCAGTTGACAGTCTTATAGTTTACATTAACTAATGTAACTAATTTATTTAGACATGATTTTAAGTTACAAACTGTAATGGAATTTGGTTAGGTTTCTAAACAGCATTGAAATACTTAAGAAAACATAAGAATCAAAATATGTATAAATTTTCTTCAAGTATGTATTCGGAATTGTATTAGTCAGTGGGAGACTTAAAGTACTCTAAAATTGAGGATATCAACTTTGTAACATCAGTTTAAGTGGTTTAAGAGAATTTAACCAAAGTTGTTAACTAGATCAATTACTACTCCAAAGCCCCTTGAAAAAATTACACAAGTTTCTAGAATTTTAATTAAATTAATGACATTAGTTATTTAGCTTATGACTCAAAAAAATCAGCATAGTTGGTAACTTTAATAAAGTAAATATAAATTTTGTAAACCAAAGTGTGCCTTAAATCATCTTTGTAATACACAAAAGCCAACTTCAAGGACACAAAAACAGCATATGGCAATGAAAAATGAACAGAAAACAAAAGTTTTATGAGTTGCAAAGAGTAGGCAGAAAACGTAGACCTGGGTTTAAGAATCAACTCCAGAAGACTATTGGGCAATAGGACAAGATAGAGGAAAGGAGAGAAGAAGAAAAGGTGGAAGAAGGGCTCGATAGAAAGATAAGAGAGGTATCATGCCATGGCTTCAAAAGAAAATGCTTTTGATTTTAAAAATTAACCAGCATATGGTAAATCAGCCCAGGATCCCATAGACCCACCTACCAGACCCCTCATATGCTTTTCTTCCACTCAAAGGTCCTACCTCCCTGCACCTCCCCATAGCTGCCTGCCACCCTCTGAGAGCCACCTCTGCATACGGTGATTCAGGCCAGGACCCCACAAATCCACCTAAAGAAACCAGCACTGGCTGGTCAGCGACTCAGAGAAGTGGCCAACAAATGAGGAAGAACAGAGTATCATGGGCAACTGACATAGAAATTCTCAAAGGTCTAGAAGATCCAGGATCCACGATCAGCTCATTCCACCCTCTTTGGCCTTGGCAGTGACATCAGATGGGAGGGTCAATCCTCCCTCTTTTCACGGAATAGTACGTTGCTTGGCAAGGCTGTTCTTGTCACTGATGTTCACACCTGCCTTAAATGCCAGCAAGACTGAAATGTTGAAACTCTCTCATTTTCATTGGTTAAACCTGAATTTCCCCCAGGCAATTAGTTTCTCTGAATATGAGCAGGTAAACACCCTCCTTCCACCCTTTTCCCAGCTGTCCTGGGACTTCTTGAAACACAGGTGTGTCTTACCACAGACAAACACTGAAACTCAAAAAGAGAGTAAATAACAACTACAGCTACTATTGAGCTAATGGATTGCATATAAACATTCAAGATTCCTGGACTACAGGAGCCTCTACACCCACTCACCTCCCCAGGAATGCTCCACTGTATTCATTCATCAAGCTGACATTTGAGAATTAGGCTTATGCGGACTTGTGTGATCATACCACATACCCTTTCAGTACCTGAATCTCCACTGCACATGCCACCACTTTTCCTCCATCCAGCCTACCACCACTCACCACTCTGGACTTTACTTCAACAGATAATTGCTCACTTTTTCCAGTGGCTAGGGCTCGGGTATCATGCGCCAAAATACTGAAAGTTGACTGGAAACCCTGTGTATTCATCTCTGGTGAACAGCCACCTCTCAACTTCATAGCTGCCAACAGATGGTAGTCCCATCTCCCTGGCACAGATAGTGAAGTCTCTTTTTTTGCTCATGTATGGTTCTATAAGCACAGTTTTCCCTACCAAATAATACAACAAACCAAACACATCAACCAGTGAAATTAGTGGATGTCTAACACTACCCAAGGACCACAGTTCCCTTCTTGAGCTCTGCCCAGTGCTTCTGCCCTTCCCTCCCATGCCACCTGAATCCCCAGCCCTGTACTCCAGCTATCAATATCTACATCTGTCCTTTGGCCATGTGCTAAGGACTAGTTCACACCTTCTTCTTTGGTTTACCAATTTCCTTTTACTCTCAACTTTAATCCTCCTTTGAAATTGGAGTGACCTACAGCTTCGGGTATCCAGCATCCTCCTGAATACATGGGACAAGTAACAGTCAAGCCATGTTCCATGAGAGGACCAGGAATTGGCTTCCATTCTACTTTGCCTCTCACCTTCCAGGGTCTATTAACACTCCCTGACTGATAAAACCATTCTTAAATTATAACTCTCATGCTCAGAAGACAAGGTCTACTTCTCTGAACTGTCTCATTTAGTTTTTTCCAATGGATCTTTTTATCCATCAATTCCACAGAATTCTTTCCTGGTGGCACCTATCACAATACTTGGTCTGGTTTCACGGGATTGACTTTTGCTGTAGCATTACAATGTAAGTTCAAGTCTTCTACCACTAGCACCTACGAGTCCTTGCACACATCCTTCTCCCACTCAAGGGTCCTTCCCCCCATGCACCTCATTGCACCTCTCCCTTGGCTGCCCACACAGAGAACCCAGAGGTACTGTGGGAAAGGGCTTCTGTGTCCTCTTTCTCCCAGGCTGCCCTTCCTCAGGAGATGGAAACCTTGCTGGTCACTCAATACCTGCAAAACTGGAGTTTCCTATACAAAAAAAGAGTTAGACACGTCACATTAGTAACTGGAATGAGGCACCCAAAAAACAGAAAACTGGGGCAAATCCTTTTGTTTTCCAAAAGTTTGACTGT
The DNA here is from genome assembly GCF_008728515.1 of Papio anubis. Lineage (NCBI taxonomy): Eukaryota > Metazoa > Chordata > Mammalia > Primates > Cercopithecidae > Papio > Papio anubis. Next base: position 123,717,183 of record NC_044976.1, read on the forward strand.
GCGTGGGATCAAAGGTACAAGATTACTTTTTATGCCACCTTAATCCTCTGAAGCAGGAAGTTGAAGAAGAGACAGTGACTGGGATTATCCCTGAAAGGAGAGAAGAGTTCCCTTAGGGATTGGCCTGCCCTCATCTGGGCCGGAAGAAGATTGTGTGGTTGGATTGACAGTGACCACTTTTTTCAAGGTGCAGTTTTAAAGAATTAGGATAGTTAGGTGCATAAATAGACAGACAGGCAGGCAAACATAATATAATTTTGGAATTAACTTTGGAACTCTTGCAAGTCTTCGATATTAGAGATGAAGAAATAAAGTCATGGAGATAGTGAGGAACTTCACTCAGACTGCATAGCTGGTTAATGTCAGTGAAGCTAGCATCCACATCTTCACATCCTATCTCATGTTCTTTCTACAACCCCAAGAGGCCTTATTTCACTTAAGCTTGAAGTCAAATCCCAGCTATTCAGAAACCCCAAAGAGCAGTCTTCAAGTGGGGACACAGACCTGAGAATTTGAGTGAATGCCTTGGGACAGAGCATGACTAACACTTCCGGAACCCCCAGCCTTGTGATATTCTATTACTCCCTGGCTCCTCTTTCAGAACCTGTGGTTTGGACAATAAGAGTGAGGTTGTCCTACAGAGAGAGGGAAATAAATAGAGGGAAATGATGGAGGCTCTAAAGGGAAGTCAAATAGAAAAAAAATCTCAGATAAGAATAGGAATCACGGTATCAGAAGCACATATTGAGCGGAAATCTGCTCTAAAATATCTCCTGATGGTCTTTCAGCCTCTGCTTGAAGTCTGTCCATAATAGAATGCTCTGTACAAGGGAGGCAACCAGATTTATTATTAATGAAATTACTTAGAAACTATTTCCTTGGTTGGACTGAAATGTGCTTCCCAGTGACTTCTGTTACTTTAGGAGAATTCTGCTCTGAACTACAGAGCAGTTCCCTCCTTGTCACTGGAGGTGTCATAGCAGAGGCTAGAAGTCCTGAGTCAGTGATGCTCCAGGGAGCTCCTTCCATAGGGTTGGAGGTGGCACAACTCAAGTCTCTCATTGGCTTCAGGAATTGTTTATGCCTTGGTTCCCCACCTAGGCCACTCTTCCACCTGCTCATGGACTTCTCAGGAAATTTTACAGATTCTTACATACCAAAGAGGATGGGGCAGGAAAGTTTCACTCAGTAATTCAGAGGCATTCACATTTTTTACTTTGTTATAGTTTAATTTTTAGCAGATGGGCTCAGAAATTCATCTATGAGAAGGCCTATGAAAGAGTTTATTTGGAATGTTATAGGGACATACATTTCTCTTATATGTTGATAAATGTTTGGCATAACCCATATGTAAGCCAAGTATGAACAAAAGTTTTGATTAGACCTATTTCTTCCCATTTGGTCACTCTTTCAAGCACTACAATATCATGATGTTGCTTCAGTAGAATTTAAAGAGCAGGCTAATACCGTGTAATTAATAGCATTTAGTTTTGTATCATCTCAGGATATTAATTACAAACAACAAAAGCTCACTCTGGCTGTTTAACAGAAAAGGGGTTTACTAAAATATTATTGGGTAGATTATAGAACTCTTGGAAAAGCCTCAGAAGGAGGCTTGAGGCTAAGCATATAGGAGAAATGTCCAAAAACCACACCACAAAACTAGCCTGGTGAGGAAGCTCTACTGCCACGGCGACTGCTCCACCATTGCTGCATCATGCCAGGAACACGTCCTTGCATCTTCAGCTAGCAGCAAAAGGGAGCCACCACCCCTGCCAGCAAAATGTCTTCTGCAAGGAGACCCTCTTCCAATTGTTCCTTTCCAGAGCGTAGCTCTGACTGGTAGAGCCTCCATCACAGGGCGCACCCTGACTGCAAAACAGACTGTGAGATTTACTTTCTGGGTTCTACCTTGGGGAGAAGGAATACAAGTCTGTAAAATAGTCCTTACATAGTGACAATGTGCGAAGAGTACTGGAAAGCAAGGGAAAAGATTACACATATTTGCTACAAGCTCAAATTGTCACTGGTTTTAGATCCAGGCAAGTTGAGACAACACCTGCAGTGTCAGCCACATATTTGAAGCATCTGTCAGGGCATACAGTTGTGCTAGCTGAAAATGACCTGGATGGATGCTGGGCTTAAAAAAAAAAAAAAGAAAAAGAAAAGAAAAGAAATACTTAACACCTCAGGCAGCAGGCTGTACCCTAGAGTAAGGTAGACGTAGCTATATTTCTTAATTGTGCTATAATGTTGACTGTTAAGATGTTATTATGGGTCCCAGACCTGGGGAATTGTTAGAATGATCAGAGCTGATATTGTGAGCTTAACAATTCCACCTGATATCTCCTCTATATCTTCCATTTACTTTTCTCCATTTCACTGTTGCTACCTTCATCCAGGTACCATCATCTCTCACTCAGACTAACCGTAAGAACCTCTTAACTGGTCTTCAACTCCCAATCCTCTATAAGCTAAACACCACACTGCCAAAATGATCTTTAAAAAATACAAAGACAATTGTGTTATCCTGCCCGCTGTCCTTCCTTCAATGGCTTCCTGTTACACTTAGAAAAAATAGTTGAACTCTTTAACATTGACCAGTAAGGTTCTAATTGTTTGGCTGTTCCCATAAGTCCAGTCCACGCAACGCTCCTCTCCCTGGGCTTGGCTTAACAGGCCCTGGTCTCTCTACTCCCGATATGTGCCAGGTTCCTTCTTCCCTCCCAGCCTTCACACATGCTGCTGTCTCAGCCAGGAACTCTCCCTGATGGACTTTCATGTTCCATACAAGGTTCAGGCTAACTCTCATAGATTCTTTCAGATGAGGTTAGTTCCCTCTGTTTTATGCTTTTTATAAATCTGAACAACTCCTTCATGACACATGTAACCATTATACTTAAGTAATAATCAAGGTAACCATTTGTTTTGTTTAATGTCTGCTATCCTTGCTGAATTTAAATTCCATGTGTTATTCACCACTGCTATAGGCCCAGCACCTCACAGTTCCTAAGACATATGAGGCCTCAATAAATATTTCTTGGCCAGGTATGGTGGCTCACGCCTGTAATCCCAACACTTTGGGAGGCCAAGGCGGGTGGATCACCTGAGGGTGGTGAAACTCCGTCTCTACTAAAAATACAAAAATTAGCTGGATGTGGTGTTGCATGCCTGTAATCCCAGCTACCCAGGAGGCTGAGGCTGGAGAATTGCTGGAACCCGGGAGGCAGAGGCTGCAGTGAGCTGAGATCGCGCCACTGCACTCCAGCCTGGGCGACAGAGCAAGACTCCATCTCAAAAAAAAAACAAAAAAATTGTTGAATGGTTTTTACAATCCGATTCATTTCTCTTTCCTCCTAGAAATGAAGCCTTGGCCATGCAAGCAAGGGGAGGTGAGATCTGATAGTACCAAGGAAGGAATAGGGCACTGTCAACCCGCTAACTGGTCCTAGTATTGGCTATGTAACCCTAGACAAGTTATTTTACATTTCTAGACCTCAGTTCAGCAGCTGGAACACATGGACTTTGGATTTCCTTCTTGCTGGAACTTCCTTTATGCACTCGTGTTTGTTACTCACACATGTATTTATCCATTGTCCATGTCTGCTTGTCAGTTTTAGTTACCTCCTACCCCCACCTGTCCAAGGTGCTCTTGTCCTCAGAAGATCCCAGTGGCATGAAGAAAACTGACTTGGAAAATTTTATCCCAGATAAAACTGGTCTGGAACACATAAAAAGTCTTTCCCCAACAATTTTGATTCACTTCAATTCCTGAAAACTAACTTCTGACTTTCAAAGAAAATTCCACTTTGGCAACTGTACAGGTACTAACAACAGTTTTCCCTTACCTGGAAGAACAGTCTTGGAGGAGAAAACACACCATGTCTGTATGGGTGTGACAAAGGCTACTTTTTCTAGCACTCCTGGGACTCACAGAGAAGGCATTCACCAAGGGGCGAGGTGAAAGCAGACTTAGATTTCATATAGCCAATTCTTGCAGTCCATGTCAGTAAAAGTGAAAAAGCACAGCAATAATGCATTATCTCCTTAAGGCTAATGTGAGTAAGATAATTCAAGTATGTGGATTTCTGGTAGTGTAATTTTATCTCAACAAAGAACTGAGAACAATGAGAGAAGTGAATAGAAACCATAATCCCATCATAACAGCCCCTGGAACCTCTGAGTGCAAGGGGGATCTAGAATATTTCCAATGCCCCCTTGCAGTTAGTTAATCCCCTCCCAAAGGCACTGTTCAGATTCTTTGCCATAGGTTAGTTTTCCTTATTCTGCATTTCCCTGACTAATAATGTTGTTAAGCACGTTTTAATATGATTTATATAAATAGAATCATACAGAACGTACTCTGCTGTGTTTGGCTTATTTTCTAAACATAGCGTCTTGATACACATTAAATTCCTGCTTTTTTAATAGTTTCTTTAGTTTTCTTAATGTTAGGCAGTATTTCATTGTATGAATTTTTCATAATTTATTGGTTTACCTGCAGATGGACATTTAGGTTATTACCATTTGGGGCTATTTGAACAAAGTTGTTATGAATATTTATGTACAAGTCTTTTGTGAACATGTTATTTCTCTTAAATGAATATTTAGGGGTGGAGCTTCTTGGTCATAGCATAGTTGTATGTTTAACTTTATAAGAAACCATCAAATTGTTTTCTACATTGATTGTGCCACCTTGCATTCATACTAGCACTGTATGAGAGTTCCAGGGGCTCCATCTCCTTGCCACACTTGCTTTGTCATTAATTTTAATATTAGCCATTTTCGTGGGTCTGAAATAATATCTCATGGGGCTTTTTAACTTCATTTCGCTGACTGATAACATGATTAAGGATTTCACATGCGTTTTGGTCATTTACACATTTTCACTCGGACATAAATGTGGGTCTATTTCTGAGTTCTTTATGTTTTTCATTTATCTATATGTGTATTCATACACCAGAACCACACATTCTTGACTGATGAACCTTGATTGTACGTATTGAAACCAGATGGTATGAGACCTACAATTTTGTTATTTTCCACTATTGTTTAAACTTTTTTAGATTTTTTGAATTTCCATATAAATTTTAAATTTGGTCCATTAGTTTCTCAAAAAAAAAAAGCCAACTGGGATTTTATTTTAGGATTGCAAGGAATAAATAGATCAATTTAAGAGGACTGATACATTTGAAATAGTGTGTTATCCAATACGTGAACATATATCTCTTCATTTATTTGGGTCCTGTCTAGTTTTTCTCAAGATTGTTTTCTAATTTTCAGTGTAGCAATCTTACAAATTTTTGTTAAATATGTTGCTAACATTTTATCTTCTTATGCTGTCATAAAGTTATTTCTAAATTTTATTTCCAATTGTGTGGTGATGGTATATAGAAATATAATTGATTTCTATATATTGACCTTGTATTCTGTGGCCTTGATAAAGTTACATATTAGTTCCAATATATATTTCTATAAGTTTCTTAGGAATTTCTATATGGGCATTTATGCCATTTGAGAGTAAAGACATTTGTGCTGCTTCTTTCCAATCCATTCTTGTACTTAGTTTTCTTACCTTATTGCACTGGCTGGAACTTCCAGGAAATGTTAGAATAGAAGTAGTAAATTGAGATATACTTGCCTTGTTTCTGATACTAGGGGAAAAATATTTCACAATTAATATAATGTTAGCCATAGGTTTTTCATAGATGACCTTCATCACATAGAGAAAATTCCTTTCTATTCCTAGTTTGCAGAGAGTTTTATCCTCAATGCGTGTTGAATTTTGTCAAATGCTTTCTCTACATCTATTGAGACAATACAATTTTTTCCTTTATTCAGTTAATTTGGTGAATTACACTGATAATATTAAATAAACCTTGCATTCTATGACAAATCCTCTTAATATATTGCTAGACTCAATTTACTGATATTTTCTTAAGGATTTTTGCTTCTATGCTCCTGAGGAATACCGATCTGTAACTTTCTTTTCATTTAACATCCTTGTCAAATTTGAATATCAGGGCTACATTAACCTGTAAAAGACTTGGTGAATATTCCCTCTTTCTCTGTTTTATGAAAGAAATTATGTATGATTGAAATTTTTATTTCTTAAGTGTGTGATATAATTCACCAGTTAATCCTTTCGGACCTGGGGCGCTCTAAATGGGAAGGTTTTAAACTATGGGTTTTAATTCTGTAATAATTAGAGATTGTCTCAGTCAGGGTACAATGAGAGGAACAGAACCAGTTAGAACTGTACTTCAGAGGTTTACCACAAGGACTCAATTTACATGATTGCAAAGGCAGCTAGGCAAGTCTAAAATCCAGAGGTCAGGACATCAGGAGGGTTTGCTGGAACTCTGTCATAGGCTAAAGCTGTAATCCACACATAGAATTTCTTCAGGGAAGCTTCAGCTCGGCTTTTAAAGCCTTTCAACTGATTGAATCAGACCAGCCTATATAAACTGGGATTTTCTCCCTTACTTAAAGTCAATTCATAATGGACTTTAATTACTCTACCTTCACAGCAACACCTAGATTAGTATTTGATTGAGTAACTAGGGACTGTCACGCAGCCAAGCTGACACATCAAAAGACGTCACAGGGCTGTCAAATTTTCATTTCTTTATGTGTTAGTTTTTTATTTTCAAGGAATTTGTGCTTTTCATCTAAGTTGTAGAATTCAATATGAAGTTGTTTATCATATCCACTCATTTTAAATTTAAAAATGTCACACCTATCATTTGTGAAATGGTTTCTATTCATTTTTAAATATATAACATCATCATGTGTGTGAAGGTACTCAAGCCACAAACTAAATAAGGATAATAATTTTTAAAGTAATGATAGTAGTCATAATAATAATTTTTAAGACCTAGGATTCATCTCTTATTCCTCTTTCCTCACCTCCCACATACTACTTCCTAGATCCCAAGTTCTGCCTTAAGTTTATTGTCACTTCTCATCTTCTCATTATCTTCAATGTTCTTACCCTAATTAGAGCCACCATCATCCTCACCTGAACAACTGCAGAAGTTTCCTATCTTGTGTCCTGATTTCTATCTTGTCTCCTTATTCCTATCTTGTGCCACAGCAGTCCCATATCAGAACAACCACAGCAATCATATAAAATATAGAGAAGATTGTGTCCTCCCTGATTGAAATGATCGAATATCTTGCCATTGTAGCTAGAGAAAAATCTGAAGTCCTTACTGTCCTACAAAGCACTTCATGCTGTGGCACTGACTCTTATGCTGACTTCATCATATCTTTCTTTCCTTGTTCACTACGTTGCAGGAATATTGGCATTCTGGTGACTTCCTTCCCTTTAAAGTAACCTTTTAACTGACTAAAATTGAAGTATAAATTCATAAAAGCTCACCAACTACAGGTATACATCTCAATAAAGCTTCATAAGCTAAACAAACATGCAACCAACGCACAGATGAAGAAATAACATGTTAGCAGCATCTCAGAAGCAGTCCACCTGGGAAGCAGGTCCTCAGAAGCAGTCCCAGTCACTACTAGCCCCCAAACACTACCTTTTTCCTGGCATCCAACACCATATATTTGTTCTTCATGTTGTGAACTGTACATAAAGGGAATTATACAGTATGAACTCTTTGGTACCTGGATTTTTTTTCCTCAAAATTGTGTTTGTGATATCTCTGGCATATATAGATTGTTCATTCTCATTGCTGTATAGTATTTCTCTATGAGAATATACCACCATTTATGCATCCATTTGATTGCTAAAAGGCATTTTAGTAGTTTTCAATTTTGAATTTTTAAAAATAGCACTAATTTGAATATTCACATACTTGTCCTTTTGTGACTATATGTACACACTTCTGTTAGGTACATACTTAGGAATATAATGACTGGGTCAGAGGATAGGGATATGCTTAGCTCTAGTGAATACTGTTAACTTTTCCAAATTCTTTCTACCATCTATTATTCCTATCAGCAGTGTATGAAAGTTTCAATTGCTCCACACTCTGACCAAACTTGGTATTGTCTATCTTTTTTCTTGTTAGCCATTTTGGTGGCTATGTGGAGATAACACGTTGTGATTTGAATTTGCATTTCTCTTATGAATGATGAGATTAAATTCTTTATCATATGTTTATCAGAAATATGGAAATGCCCTTTCATGAATTGCCTGCTTGAGTTGTTCAGACATTTTTCTATTTGCTCATTTCTTGTTTTTGTTGTTGTTGTTGTTGTTGTTTTTGTTAATCTGTAAGTAGGAATACATATGTATATGTGTTCTGGGAACAAGCCCTTTGTTAAATATAGGTATTACATAAAGCTTCTCCATCCCTGTGGCTTGACATTTTGCAGTCTTGGTGGTGTTTTTGATAATCAGAAATTTTTAATTTTAATGACATCCAATTTGTCATTTTTCCACCTTATTGGTATGCTTTTTATTACCTGACTAAGGAATCTTTCCTATTGACAAGATCTGAAGACATTCTCCCAGAGTTTAGAATTTTGTTTTTGGATGTGTAATATATTTTTATTTTCTATAGGTACATAATATACATATTTATGGGGTACATGTGACATTTTGTTACACGCATAGAACGTATAATGATCAAGTCACAGTATTTAGAATATCCATCACCATGAGCATTTATCGTTTATCTGTGTTGAGGACATTTCAGTTCCTCACTTCCAGATATTTTGAAAGATACAACACATTCTCATTAACTATAGTCACCTCACTCTACTATTAATCATTAGAACTTATTTATTCTATTTAACTATATGTTTGTACCCATTAACCAACCTCTCTTTTTCCCCACAACCCTATGCACATACACCCCTTTCCCACCCTCTGGTAACTATCATTCTATTCTCTACCTTCATGAAATCACCGTTTTTAGCTCCCACATATGACGGAAGATGTGATCATTGTCCTTCTGTGTCTGGCATATTCTATTTAACATAATGACCTGCATCCAGTTTCATCCATGTTGCTGCAAATAATATGATTTCCTTATTTTTGTGGCTGAGTAGTATTCCATATATATATATATATATAATATTTTCTTTGTGCATTCATCTGTTGATGGACTCTTAGGTTAATTCCATATCTTTGCTATTGTGATAGTGCAGCAGTAAACATTAAGATGCATAAATCCTTTTGAAATACTTGTTTTCTTTCCTTTGAGTAAATACTTAGTAGTGGGATTGCTGGATCACATGGTAGTTCTATTTTTAGTTATTTGAGAAATCTCCATAGTTACCCATAATGGCTGTATTAATTTGCATACCCACCAATGGTATATGAGAACTCTCCTCATCCTCTCAAGCATCTGTTATTTTTCCTCTTTTTTAAAATAGCCATTCTGACTGGAGGGAGATGATATATCACTGTGGTTTTAGTTTGCATTTCCCTGAGAATTAGTGATGTTGAGCAATTTTTCATATACTTGTTGGCCATTTATATGTCTTCTTTTTAGAAATGTCTGTTTAGATCCTTTGTCCACTTTTTAACACGATTGTTTGTGTTTTTTTGCTGTTGTTTGAGTTCCTGTATACCCTGGATATTAGTCACTTGTTGGATAAATGTTTTGCAAATATTTTCTCCCATTCAACAGGTTATCTCTTAACTTTGTTGATAACTTCCTTTGCTGTGCAGAAGCTTTTTAGTTTAATGTAATACTATTTGCCTATTTGCCTGTGCTTTTGAGTCCTTAACCATAAAATCCTCACCTACACCAATGTTCTGGAGTATTTCCTCTATTTTCTTCTAGCAGTTATATAGTTTATGGTCTTGCATTTAATGTCTTTAATCCATTTCGAGTTGACTTTTGTATACCATGAGAGATAGGGGTCTAGTTTCATTCTTCTACATATGGATATCCTGTTTTCCCTGGATTATCTATTGAAGAGGGTGTCCTTTTCTCGGTGTATGTTCTTGTTACCTTCATCAAAAGTCAATTAGCCCTAAATGCATGAGTTTATTTGGGAGTTCTTTATTTTGTTCCATTGGTTTATGTGTCTGTTTTAATCCTATATCATGCCATTTTGGTTACTATAGCTTTGTAATATGTTTTGAAGTCAGGTAGTGTGATTGATATGGTTTGGATGTTTTGTCCCCTTCACATCTCATGTTGAAATGTGACCTCCAGTGTTGGAGGTGGGCCTGATGGGAGGTGTTTGGATCACAGAGACAGATCCCTCATGAATGCTTGGTGCCCTCTCCATGGTAAAAAGTGAGTTCTCATTCTGTGAGTTCACGTAAAATCTGGTTGTAAAAAAGTGTGACACCTCATCCCCTCTTTCTCTCTTGCTACCTCTCTCACTATGTGACAAACTAGGTCCCTATCACCTTCTGCCATGATTGATTGTAAGCTTCCTGAGGCCCTCACCAGAAGCAGATGCCAGCACTGTGTTTTGTGTACAGCCTGCAGAACTGTGAGCCAAAATAAACCTCTTTTCCTTAGAAATTACCCAGTCTCAGGTATTCCTTTATAGCAAAACAAACAGCCTACAGTGATGCCTCCAGTTTTGTCTTTTTTGCTCAGCATTCCTTTGTTTATTCAGGCTCATTTTTTGGTTCCATACAAATTGAAGGTTTTTTCTATTTCTGTAAAAAGATGACAGGGATATTTTGATAGAGATCACATTGAATGTGTAGATTGCTTTGGGTAGTATGGTTATTTTAGCAATATTAATTTTTCCAATGCATAAGCATTGAATCTCTTTCCACTTGTTTGTATCCTTTTCAATTTCTTTCATCAGTGTTTCATAGTTTTCCTGGTAAAGGTCTTTCCCCTCTTTGGTTAAATTTATTTCTAGCTATTTTTGTAGCTATTGTAAATGAGATTGCTTTCTTGATTTCTTTTCCAGATAGTTTGTAATTGGTGTGTAGAACTGCTACTGATTTTTGTATGTTGATTTTTTGTCCTGCCACTTTACTGAACTTGTTTTATAGATCTAAGAGGATTTTGATGGAGTCTTTGGGTTTTGCTAGATAGAAGATCAGGTCATCTGTGAAGAGGGACAATTTGACTTACTCTTTACCAGTTTAGATGCTTTTTATTTCTTTCTCTGGCCTTATTACTCTGGCTGGAACTTCTAGTCCTATGTTAAATATGCATCGTGAAAGTGGCCTTCCTTGCCTAATTCCGGTTCTTAGCAGAAGACTTTAAACTTTTCCCCATTCAATGTTATGTTAGCAATGGGCTTGTGTATGGCCTTTATTTTGTTGAGGTACGTTTCTTCTATATGTAATTTGTTGAGAGTTTTATCATAAAAGGATGTTGAATTTTGTCAACTGCCTTTTCTGCATCTATTGAGTGGATCACGTTATTTTTCCTTCATTCTGTTTATGTGGTATATCACATTTATTGACTTCCATATGTTGAACTATCCTGTCATCCCTGGGATAAATCTCACTTGATTATGGTGTGTTATATTTGTGAAGTGCTGTTGGAATTGGTTTCCTAGTATTTTGTTGAAGATTTTTGCATCTATGTACATCAGGAATATTGACCTATAGTTTTCTTTTTTGTTGTTGTGTCCTTGTCTGATTTTGATATCCAAATAATGCTGGCTTCATACAATGAGTTAGGTAGGATTCCCTCCTCTTCTAGTTTTTGGAATAATTTGAGGAGAATTGGTATTAGTTCTTTCTAAGTTTGGTAGAATTCAGCAGTGAAGCCATCATGTCTTTGTCTTTTCTTTGCTGAGAGACTTTTATTACTGATTCAATCTTGTTACTCATTATTGGTTACTCATTATTGGTCTGTGGGTTATTTTTTAAAGTTCTGTTGTTTTACTGTTCAAATTTAGATCTGTAATCCACCTGGAACTAATTTTTGTTTATGGTGTAAGGTAGGCGGAAGTTATATTTTTTTATCCCATAGGAATATAGGAATAGCCAGTTGACCCAGGCACCATTTATCAAAAAGGCTCTACTGCCATGTAGTCATCCTTCTCATATATCAAGCAATTATATATGTGTGAGTCTGTTCCTGGAGTCTCTATTCTATTCCATTGGTCTATCTTTACACCAGCAACGTGCTGTTTTAATTACTATAGCATTTACATCCAGTAGTTGAAATTCTGTAACTTTGTTATTGTCTAAGAACCTCTTGGCTATTGTTAGCTATTTGTCTCTCCAAATACATTTTAAAATAAGCTTGTCAAGTACTACCAACAAAATTATGTCAGAATAAATATACAATAAATACAAGTTAATTTTAACATTGGATTTTTAAATAAGCTGGACAAATTCTACCAAAAATGACAGCACTATAATTCATACACATTGAATCTATAGGGTAATTTGGGCGTAACATATTTTACTATTGAGTCTTCAAACTAAGAACATGTGATATTTTTATTTCATTTAAATCTTTTTTAATTTCTCTCAATGTTCTACAGACTTTAAAGATTTTGCACATCTTTACTAAATATATTCATGTATTTGGATAGTTTATGACATCATAAACTTTATAACTTTTTTAATTGTCATTTTGATGTTGATACAAAGAAATGCAGTTAACTTTTATGCATTGATTTTATTTCCAATGATATATTGACTTCTTAGGTTTCAAAGTTTACAGTTTTTTTTTATTTTTGTCTTAACATAATTATGTATTATTTAAATAAAGACAATTGTATTCTTCTCTTTCAATCTTCAGACTTTTTTTTTCTCATGGCTTATGATTCCATCTAGAATCTCCTATAGAATTCTAAATAGAAATGAAGATAATGAATATCCTTGTCTTATTCCAATCTCTGGGGTAAGCATTCAAGATTTTACCATTAATAAGAAAGTTTGTTACATATTTTTACAGTTACTCCTTTAAGGAAATTCTCTTCTATTTCTAGTATAATCAGAATTATCATGAGTTGTTGTTGAATTTTATCAAGAACTTTTCCTGAATCTACTGGGATTTTTATATAATTACCATTTTCTATTAATGTAGTAAATTTCAAAGATGTCTTTCCAAATATTAAACTAAACTTGCATTCCTGAAATGTAATCAACTTTGTTGTTATATATTATTCTTTGTTGTATCTCGCTTAATTGATTTACTTGCATTTTAAGAATTTTTTTATTAGGTTGATGCAAAAGTTATCATGGTTTTTGTCATTTTTTTTATTTTTATACTTAAAGTTCTGAGATACATCTGCAGAACATGCAGGTTTGTTCCATAGGTATACATTTGCCATGGTGGTTTGCTGCACCCACCAACCCATCATCTAGATTTTAAGCCCCACATGCATTGGGTATTTGTCCTAATGCTCTCCCTCCCCTTGTACTTCACCACCCCTGACAGGCCCTGGTGTGTGATGCTCCCCTCCCTCTGTCCATGTGTTGTCGTTGTTCAACTTCCACTTATGAGTGAGAACATGAGGTATTTGGTTTTCGGTTCCTGTGTTAGTTTTCTGAGAATGATGATTTCCAGCTTCATCCATGTCCCTGCAAAGGACATGAACTCATTCTTTTTATGGTTGCATAGTATTCAATGGTGTATATGTGCCACATTTTCTTTATCCAGTCTATCATTGATGGGCATTTGGGTTGGTTCCAAGTCTTTGCTATTATGAATAGTGCTGCAATAAACATACATGTGCACATGTCTTTGTAGTAGAATGATTTATAATCCTTTGGGTATATACCCAGTAATGGGATTGCTGGGTCAAATGATATTTCTGGTTAGAGATCTTTGAGGAATTGTTGCATTGTCTTCCACAATGGTTGAGCTAATTTGCACTCCCATCAACAGTGTAAAAGTGTTCCTGTATCTCCACATCCTCTCCAGCATCTGTTGTTTCCTGAATTTTTTTTTTTTTTTTTTTACTTTATTTATTATTATTATACTTTAAGTTGTAGGGTACATGTGCATAACGGGCAGGTTTGTTACATATGTATACTTGTGCCATGTTGGTCTGCTGCACCCATCAACTCGTCATTTACATCAGGTATAACTCCCAATGCAATCCCTCCCCCCTCCCCCCTCCCCATGATAGGCCCCGGTGTGTGATGTTCCCCTTCCTGAGTCCAAGTGATCTCATTGTTCAGTTCCCACCTATGAGTGAGAACATGCGGTGTTTGGTTTTCTGTTCTTGTGATAGTTTGCTAAGAATGATGGTTTCCAGCTGCATCCATGTCCCTACAAAGGACGCAAACTCATCCTTTTTTATGGCTGCATAGTATTCCATGGTGTATATGTGCCACATTTTCTTAATCCAATCTGTCACTGATGGACATTTGGGTTGATTCCAAGTCTTTGCTATTGTGAATAGTGCTGCAATAAACATACGTGTGCATGTGTCTTTATAGCAGCATAATTTATAATCCTTTGGGTATATCCCCAGTAATGGGATGGCTGGGTCATATGGTACATCTAGTTCTAGATCCTTGAGGAATCGCCATACTGTTTTCCATAATGGTTGAACTAGTTTACAATCCCACCAACAGTGTAAAAGTGTTCCTATTTCTCCACATCCTCTCCAGCACCTGTTGTTTCCTGACTTTTGAATGATCGCCATTCTAACTGGTGTGAGATGGTATCTCATTGTGGTTTTGATTTGCATTTCTCTGATGGCCAGTGATGATGAGCATTTTTTCATATGTCTGTTGGCTAGGGCAATTAGGCAAGAGAAAGAAATCAGGGGTATTCAGTTAGGAAAAGAAGAAGTCAAATTGTCCCTCTTTGCAGATGACATGATTGTATATTTAGAAAACCCCATTGTCTCAGCCCAAAATCTCCTTAAGCTGATAAGCAACTTCAGCAAAGTCTCAGGATACAAAATTAATGTGCAAAAATCACAAGCATTCTTATACACCAGTAACAGACAAACAGAGAGCCAAATCATGAATGAACTTCCATTCACAATAGCTTCAAAGAGAATAAAATACCTAGGAATCCAACTTCCAAGGGATGTAAAGGACCTCTTCAAGGAGAACTACAAACCACTGCTCAGTGAAATAAAAGAGGACACAAACAAATGGAAGAACATACCATGCTCATGGATAGGAAGAATCAATATCGTGAAAATGGCCATACTGCCCAAGGTAATTTATAGATTCAATGCCATCCCCATCAAGCTACCAATGAGTTTCTTCACAGAATTGGAAAAAACTGCTTTAAAGTTCATATGGAACCAAAAAAGAGCCCGCATCTCCAAGACAATCCTAAGTCAAAAGAACAAAGCTGGAGGCATCACGCTACCTGACTTCAAACTATACTACAAGGCTACAATAACCAAAACAGCATGGTACTGGTACCAAAACAGAGATATAGACCAATGGAACAGAACAGAGTCCTCAGAAATAATACCACACATCTACAGCCATCTGATCTTTGACAAACCTGAGAAAAACAAGTGATTCTTTAATTAATGTGTGGTGGTGCATGCATGTAATCCCAAGTAGCTGGAATTACAGGCATGTGCCACCATGCCCAGCTAATTTTGTATTTTCAGTAGAGACAGGGTTTCTCCATGCTGGTCAGGCAGGTCTTGAACTCCCAACCTCAGGTGATCCACCCACCTCAGCCTCCCAAAGTGCTGGGATTACAGGTGTAAGCCACTGCACCTGGCCCCTGACTTTTTAATGATCACCATTCTAACTGGAGTGAGATGGTATCTCATTATGGCTTTGATCTCCATTTCTCTAACGGCCAGGGATGATGGGCTTTTTTTCATATGTTTGTTGGACGCATATATGTCTTGTTTTAGAAGTGTCTGTTCATATCCTTTGTCCACTTTTTGTTGGGGTTGTTTGTTTTTTTCTTGTAAATTTGTTTAAGTTCCTTGTAGATTCTGGATATTAGACCTTTGTCAGATGGATAGATTGAAGAAATTTTCTCCCATTCTATAGGTTGCCTGTTCACTCAGATAATATTTTCTTTTGCTATGCAGAAACTCTTTAGTTTAATTAGATCCAATTTGCCAATTTTGGCTTTCGTTGCAATTGCTTTTGGTGTTTTAGTCATGAAGTCTTTGCACATTCCTATCTCCTGAATGGTATTGCCTAGGTTTTCTTCTAGTGTTTTTGTGGTTTTAGGTCTAACATTTAAGTCTTTAATCCATCTTGAGTTAATTTTTGTATAAAGTGTATAAGGAAGGGGTCCAGTTTCAGTTTTCTGCATATAGTTAGAAAGTTTTCCAGCACCTTTTATTAAATAGGGAATTCCTTCCCTATTGCTGGTTTTTGTCATGTTTGTCGAAGATCAGATGGTTGAAGATGTGTGGCATTATTTCTGAGGCCTCTGTTCTGTTCCATTGGTCTATATATCTGTTTTGGTACCAGTACCATGCTGTTTTGGTTGCTGTAACCTTGTAGTATAGTTTGAAGTCAGGTAGCATGATGCCTCCAGCTTTATTCTTTTTGCTTAGGATTGTCTTGGCTATGTGGGCTCTTTTTTGGTTCCATATGAAATTTAAAGTACTTTTTTCTAATTCAGTGAAGAAAGTCAATGGTAGCTTGATGGGAATAGCATTGAATCTCTAAATTACTTTAGGCAGTATGGCCATTTTCACTATATTGATTGTTCCTATCCATGAGCATGGAATTTTTTCCAGTGTTTGTGTCCTCTCTAATTTCCTTGAGCAGTGGTTTGTGGTTATCCTCTTTTATTTTGTCGAGCAGTGGTTTCTAGTTCTCCTTGAAGAGGTCCTTCACGTCCCTTGTAAGTTGTATTCCTAGGTATTTTATTTTCTTTGTAGCAATTTTGAATGGAAGTTCACTAACGATTTGGATGTCTGTTTGTCTGTTATTGGTGTATAGGAATGCTTGTGATTTTTACACATTGATTTTGTATCCTGAGACTTTGCTGAAGTTGCTTATCAGCTTAAGGAGTTTTTGGGCTGAGATGATGGGGTTTTCTCAATATACACTCATGTCATCTGCAAACAGAGACAATTTGACTTCCCCTCGTTTTGTATGAATACACTTGATTTCTGTCTCTTGCATGATTGCCCTGGCCAGAACTTCCAATACTATCTTGAATAGGTGTGGTAAGAGAGGGCATAACTGTCTTGTGCAGGTTTTCAAAGGTAATGCTTCCAGTTTTTGCACATTCAGTATGATATTGGCTGTGGGTTTGTCATAAATAGCTCTTATTATTTTGAGATACATCCCATCAATACCTAGTTTATTAAATGTTTTTAGCATGAAGCGGTGTTGAATTTTATTGAAGGCCTTTTCTGCATCTATTGAGATAATCATGTGGTTTTTAATCATTGGTTCTGTTTATGTGATGGATTACATTTATTGATTTGCATATGTTGAACCAGCCTTGCATCCCAGGGATGAAGCTGACCTGATCATGGTGGATAAGCTTTTTGATGTGCTGCTGGATTCCGTTTGCCAGTATTTTATTGAGGATTTTCACATCAATGTTCATCAGGGATATTGGCCTGAAATTTTCTTTTGTTGTGTCTCTGCCAGGTTTTGGTATCAGGATGATGCTGGCCTCATAAAACGAGTTAGGGAGGATTCCCCCTTTTCTATTGTTTGGAATCATTTCAGAAGGAATGGTACCAGCTCCTCTTTGTACCTCTGGTAGAATTTGACTGTGAATCCTTCTGGTCCTGGGATTTTTTTTTTTTTTTTCGGTTGGTAGGCTATTAATTATTGCCTCAATTTCAGAATTGTTATTGGTCTACTCAGGGGTTCGACTTCTTCCTGGTTTAGACTTGGGAGTGTGTATGTGTCCAGGAATGCATCCATTTCTTCTAGATTTTCTAGTTTACTTACAAAGAGGTGTTTATAGTATTCTCTGATAGTAGTTTGTATTTCTGTGGGATCAGTGGTGATATCCCCCTTTATAATTTTTTATTGTGTCTATTTGATTCTTCTCTGTTTTCTTCTTTATTACTCTGGCTAGCAGTCTATCTATCTTGTTAACCTTTTCAAAAAATCACCTCCTGGATTCATTGTTTTTTGAAGGGTTTTTCATGTCTCTATCTCCTTCAGTTCTGTCAGATCTTAGTTATTTCTTATCTTCTACTAGCTTTTGAATTTGCGCTTGCTTCTCTAGTTATTTTAGCTATCATGTTAGGGTGTCAGTTTTAGACCTTTTCTGCTTTCTGATGTGGGCATTTAATGCTATAAATATCCCTCTTCATGCTGCTTTAGCTGTGTCCCAGAGATTCTGGTACATGGTACCTTTGTTCTCATTGGTTTCAAAGAACTTATTTATTTCTGCCTTAATTTCGTTATTTACCCAGTAATCATTCAGGAGTAGGTTTTTCAGTTTCCATGTAGTTGTTTGGTTTTGAGTGCATTTCTCAATCCTACCTTTTAATTTGATTGCACTGTGGTCTGAGAGGCTGTTTGTTATAATTTCGATTCTTTTGCATTTGCTGAGGAGTGTTTTACTTCCAATTATGTGGTCAATTTTAGAATAAGTGCTATGCGGTGGTGAGAAGAATGTACACTCTGTTGATTTTGGGTGAAGAGCTCTGTAGATGTCTATTAGGTCTGCTTGGTCCAGAGCTGAGTTCAAGTCCTGAATATCGTTGTTAATTTTCTGTCTCATTCATCTGTCTAATATTGACAGTGTCTAATATTAAAGTCTCCCACTACTATTGTGTGGGAGTCTAAGTCTCTTCGTGCATCTCTAAGAACTTGCTTTATGAATCTGGGTGTTCCTGTATTGGGTGCAGATATATTTAGGATAGTTAGCTCTTCTTGTTGCATTGATCCCTTTACCGTTATGTAATGCCCCTCTTTGTCTTTTTCGATCTCTGTTGGTTTAAAGTCTGTTTTATCAGAGACTAGGATTGCAATCCCTGCTCTTTTTTTTCCATTTGCAACATCCCTTTATTTTGAGCCTATGTGTGTCTTTCCAAATGAGATGAGTCTCCAAATACAACACACCAATGGGTCTTGACTCTTTATCCAATTTGCCAGTCTGTGTCTTGTAATTGGGACATTTAGCCCATTTACATTTAAGGTTAATATTGTTATGTGTGAATTTGATCCTGTCATCATGATGTTAGCTGGTTATTTTGCACATTAGTTAATGCAGTTTCTTCATAGTGTCGTTGGTCTTTATATTTTGGTATGTTTTTGTAGTGGCTGCTACCATTTTTTCCTTTCCATATTTAGTGCCTCCTTCAGGAGCTCTCGTAAGGTAGGCCTGGTGGTGACAAAACCACTCAGCATTTGCTTGTCTGTAAAGGATTTTATTTCTCCTTCACTTATGAAACTTAGTTTGGCTCGATATGAAATTCTGGGTTGAAAATTCTTTTATTTAAGAATGTTGCATATTGGCCCCCACTTTCTTCTGGCTTGCAGGGTTTCTGCAGAGAGATACACTGTTAGTCTGATGGGCTTCTCTTTGTAGGTAACCTGACCTTTCTCTCTGGCTGGCCTTAACATTTTTTTTTTTTTTTTTTTTCTCATTTCAACCTTGGAGAATCTGACAATTATGTGTCTTGAGGTTGCTCTTCTCGAGGAGAATCTTAGAGGTGTTCTCTGTATTTCCTGAATTTAAATGTTGGCCTGACTTGCTAGGTTGGGGAAGTTCTCCTGGATAACATCCTTAAGTGTGTTTTCCAACTTGGTTCCCTTCTCCCTGTCACTTTCACGTACACCAATCAATTGTAGGTTTGGTCTTTTCACATAGTCCCATATTTCTTGGAGGCTTTGTTTTTTCCTTTTCATTCTTTTTTCTCTAATCTTGTCTTTATGCTTTATTTCATTAAATTGATCTTCAGTCTCTGATATCCTTTCTTCCCCTTGATTGATTTGGCTATTGTTACTTTTGTGTATGCTTCACGAAGTTCTCATGCTGTGTTTTTCAGCTCCATCAGGTCATTTATCTTCTTCTCTAAACTGGTTATTCTAGTTAGCAATTCCTGTAACCTTCTATCAAGGTTCCTTGCATAGGGTTAGAACATGCTCCTTTAGCTCAGAGGAGTTTGTTATTACCAACCTTCTCAAGCCTACTTCTGTCAATTCGTCAAACTCATTCTCCGTCCAATTTTATCCTCTTGTTGGAGAGGAGTTGTGATCATTTGGAAGAGAAGAGGCATTCTTGTTTTTGGAATTTTCAGCATTTTTGTGCTGGTTTTTCCTCATCTTCATGGATTTATCCACCTTTGATCTTTAATGCTGATGCCCTTTTGATGGGGTTTTTGAGTTGGTGTCCTTTTTGTTGATGTTGATGTGATTGCTCTCTGTTTGTTAGTTTTCCTTCTAATAGTCAGGCCCCTCTTCTGCAGGTCTGCTGGAGTTTGGTGGAGGTCCACTCCAGACCCTGTTTGCTTGGGTATCACCAGTGGAGGCTGCAGAACAGCAAAGATTTCTGCCTGCTCCTTCCTCTGGAAGCTTTGTCCCAGAGGGGCACTTGCCTGTTGCCATCTGGAGCTCTCCTGTGTGAGGTATCTGTCGACCCCTCCTGGGAGGTGTCTTCCAGTCAGGAGGCACAGGGGTCAGGGACCCACTTGAGGAGGCAGTCTGTCTCTTAGTAGAGCTTGAACACTGTGCTGGGAGATCTGCTGCTCTCATCAGACCTGGCAGGCAGGAAATTTTAAGTCTGCTGAAGCTGCACCCACAACTGCTCCTTCCCCCAGGTGCTCTGTCCCAGGGAGATGGGAGTTTTATCAATAAGCCCCTCACTGGGGCTGCTGCCTTTCTTTCAGTGATGCCCCAGTCGGTGAGGAGGAATCTAGAGAGGCAGTCTGGCCACAGCCACTTTGCCATGCTGTGGTGAGTTTGGCTTCCTTAACACTATGAGGGGAAAACCGCCTACTCAAGTCTCAGTACTGGCAGACAGCCCTCCCTGCAC
Organism: Papio anubis; assembly: GCF_008728515.1. NCBI lineage: Eukaryota > Metazoa > Chordata > Mammalia > Primates > Cercopithecidae > Papio > Papio anubis. Next base: position 123,737,957 of record NC_044976.1, read on the forward strand.
CAAGCTCAATTGTCCCAGGCTGACTTCAGGCTGGCAGCAAGAATTTCAAGCCAGTGATTCTTAGCTTGCTGGGTTCCGTGGGAGTGGGACCCGCTGATTGAGACCACTTGGCTCCCTGGCTTCAGTCCCCTTTCCAGGGGGGTGAATAGCTCTGTCTCACTGGGGTTCCAGGTGCCACTGGGATATGGAAAAAAAAAAAAACTCTTACAGCTAGCTCGAGGTCTGCCCAAACAGCCACCTAGTTTTGTGCTTGAAACCCAGGACCCTCATGGTGTAGGCACACAAGGGAATGCCCTGGTCTGTGGATTGCAAAAGCCATGGGGAAAGTGTAGTATCTGGACTGGGTAGCACAGTCCCTCATGGCTTCCCTTGGCTAGGGGAGGTAGTTCCCCACCGCTTTGCACTTCCTGGGTGAAGCAACACCCCACTCTGCTTCTGCTCACCCTCTGTGGGCTGCACCCAATGTCTAACCAGTCCCAGTGAGATGAACCAGGTACCTCAGTTGGAAATGCAGAAATCAGCCACCTTCTGCATTGGTCTTGCTAGGAGTTGCAGACCAGAGTTGTTCCTATTCGGTCATCTTGCCAGCTGTCTTTAAGAAATTTTTTATCTATGTTCATGAAAGAGGTTGACTGAAATTTTTATATTATTTTCTTCTACTTCAGCTTGAATTTCCATTTTACTTCTTTATGACATTTTTAGTGTAACATACACTTAAATATATTTATTGACTACTCTTTTCATAAGAATGTGTAAGTATATTGAATTGAAATATTTGTCTATTATTCCCTATGGTTATAAGGTTATGTGTTTATAAATTCTTCTAAGTCAGACATCATTATACTTATTAGTATTAATAATAATTATTGTTCATGTTACCAAATAAAATATATTTATATTTTATAGATAATTATATTTAAAGTTTTATTAGAAACATTTAATGAACTTATATGAGCTGTCTCTTTTTGTTTTCAATTACTTCATAAAATCATAGAAAAATATTATCTGTTGATAGTTTTCATCTTTTTATATGTAAGTAACTAAGGAAACTTATTTATGTGGCTACTCAAGTTGGGTTTCCTGGCAGAGATGAGTGAGGTTGCCAAGACATACAATTTAGTAAAGAAGTATTTAAAAACAAACAAACAACTGTAAGGTATAGTGAAAGAAACAGAACAAGAAAGTGTATATGTCAAGCAAACGTATGGGCTGAGATAAAGCCTAGCTTTTGTCTGACCCACAAAAGAAAGTTGTTGAAAATAAGCTGCACTATAGAGATACAGATGTGTAAAAACAATAAACTGCATGATAGAGATGTCATGTGTAAAGACAAAAGGGTGGCCTGTAACAAGAGTGAAAAAGTGCAGCCTCCCAGGCAAGGCAGCTCCAGTGAACTGATCAACCAGGGGGCTACTATTTGCTATTGACAGCCAATACTCAAGAGCAGCTAGGGGGTGGGTACATCGTTCTGGCAAAGGGGATCTGATGAGGAAGGCATCACCTATACATAGATAGGTAAAGTAAAATGAAAGGATTTGTATCTTAGCAATGGCACTAAATTCTACGCACTCTTCTCAAGTTATGCCAAAATTTGTATAGTGATTATCTTAAGTCATATTTACCAGGAAACATGGAAAATCACAAGCAAGAAGCATACTGGGGAGTGCTTTCAGGGTAAAACCTGCCAGAGGGTGACAGAGACAAAATTGGGCAAAGACAGAAGTTAAACCTCATTATTACAACTGCAAAAGAGAGCTCTGGGGTTGGGAGGACCCTTTGGCAAAGTCTGACAGTAAGGTCTTTGCATTCGTGCCTCAACAGGCCTTTGGAAGTGGCTACTCCTGAAAAGAGGCTTAACCACAAAAGAGTATGTTCCAGTTGACCAAGAGAAATTTCCATAAGGGACTCACCTTGAACCATCAGAAACTCTTGGGAAGTTGTAATTATGAGGGTCTCAGTCCTGAAGCGGAGGATCTGGGTGGTGCACCACAGCATTTATTACAGATATAGATATTTACAATTGATTTTAAATAACTAAAAACTTGATTTGTATTCCTTCAATTTTCCTGGGAATCAAAACTTAGAAATCACATTGGAAGAATATTTCTTTCTCAATCATTAAAATCCCAGTGGACAACAAGATATAGCATTCAGTAGGTTTTTACATATGTGAAATTTACTAGAGTAAAATTTTACATGGCTGAAAGATAGGATTGTATTATAATTGTGAGAAAGGTAATTATGGAAGCAGAAGTGAAAAACAAAATAACATAATGGCTCTTCTTTAAGTGCATCTTTGTCATAGGCAGAAGTTTAAAATGACCCCCATTGAAGGGAGCAAGAGGCACAGTTTTATCAATTTATTTGAGGTGCATGATACAAAGAAGGTACCCTTCAGTCGGTGTTAACCTCAAAGGGGATTCTTTTGTCAAACTATGATAATTATTTTAGTCTATCAGAAAATGATATGGTTCATGAGATCTGGATATCTTTCCCATCAGGGCCCCTTCCCTAACCTATGTGATGAAGGTTGAATGTTAAGGGATCACATCAGTAAAGAGAGTAGCCAAAGGTGCAAAATTGATCCTAATTTGTAGCAGACTATGGTAGAAAGGAAAGGACAGACACATCTATCCTCCAAGGAGATTCCTGACAACTTTTCACATCTTCCCAAACCCTTTCATGTCTTCTTGGAGGTACAGGAAAGAACCACTTGAACACCAGCTGATAAATCAGAAAACTCAATTCCCCTTGTGTTCAATGAGTTAATCTTGAAGCTTCTTATGGATCTTTGGGATTCAAGGCTGTTTGTGGAAAGATAACAAAAAGGGAGAGGCTCCAGCTATTCATGCCCACATTTGGGAAAGGATAATTCCAAAGAGTATTACTTCTGCTTTGACAGGTATTCCTATTGACATGGGGAAATAGCACAGTGTGGCTCTTTACTGGCCAGGAGATGGAGAAGATGGCACAGGAAGGTTGGAGGGCAGAGCACAGGGGCCTTGGGAGGATAGGGCTAGAGCCCTGGAGAGGAGGCTGGCAGTGGACATTGCACTGTTGTTACTGCTGATAGAACATTATTCCAGATTTAAGCACATCTGCAGGAAACAGGAGACAGATTTCTTCAGAGGTGCACAATCTGCATTAATCATCAGGAGCTCCATCACATCCTCAGAGGCAAAGTCCTTCCCATCTCTTTTAGTCTGTCTAAGCTACTATAACAAACTTCCATATATTGGGAAGCTTATAAACAACAAAATTTGTCTGGAAAGTCCAATATCAAGGTGCCATCATATTCAGTGTCTAGTTGGCAGGGGGCACCTCCTCCTGGTTCATAGAAGGTGCCTTCTCACTGTGTCCTCACAGGGTAGTGGGATAAGGAGGCTCTCTTGGGCCTTTTTTATAAGGGCACCAATCCATTCATGAGGGTTCTACTCCCATAATCTAATCACCCTCAAAAGCCCCACCTCCTAATACTATCACCTTGAAGTTAGAATTTCAACAGATAAATTTTGGGGTGACACATTCAATGCATAGCACCACCTGTCATTTGGGCTCAACCACCAGCCTATGGGATCCAGCACTGGCAACATCTAACCACAATATGAATTACTGAGAGGACATACCAACATTTTCCTAGTTGTAAAAATACCAGGCATGGTCTCCTGCCCTAGTTAGATACTTTCCCTGTCCTGACCTCAGTATTCTAATAGGGACATTAACAGTGGGATCAAGTTCAAAGTAGACGAAGCAGGACAGAAGGGTCTGGAGTGGAGGAAGGACACTGCAGTTGTTAAGAGAATATGAAAATACCTGATACATGAGACAAATTAGGAAACTAGCAGAGAAACCCTGGGCAACCATATTGGGGGAACCCACCCCCAATATTTCAACATAGGTTCTTTCTATTTTCCACAAGTGTCAGCCAGTTGAGAAATACAGAGAAAGAGTACAAAGAGAGGAATTTTACAGCTGGGCCTCTGGGGGTGACATCACATATTGGTAGGACCATGATGCCCACCAGAGCCACAAGACCAGCAGGTTTTTATTAAGGCTTTAGAAAGTTGGTGGGGAGGGTGTACAAATGGGGAGTAGGTCACAAAGATCACATGCTTCAAAGGGCAAAAAGAAGAACAAAGATCACATGCTTCTGAGGAAACAGGACAAAGACAAATTTAGAACTACTCATAAGGGTCTATGTTCAGCTGTGCACGTATTGGCTTGATAAACATCTTAAACAACAGAATACAGGGTTCGAGGGCAGAGAACTGGTCTGACCTCAAATTTACCAGGGTGGGGTTTTTTCCCCACCCTAATAAGCCTAAGGGTACTGCAGGAGACCAGGGTGTATTTCAGTCCTTATCTCAACCTCATAAGACAGGCACTCCCAGAGCGGCCATTTATAGACCTTGCCCCAGGAATGCATTCCTTTCCCAGGGTCTTAATTATTATTATTTCTTTCTAGGAAAAGAATTTAGCGATATCTTCCCTACTTGCACGTCCGTTTATAGGCTCTCTGCAAAAAAAAAAAATATGGCTGTATTCTGCCCGATCTCCCAGGCAGTCAGACCTTATGATTGTCTTCCCTTGTTCCCTGAAAATTGCTGTTATTCTGTTCTTTTTCAAGGTGCACTGATTTCATAATGTTCAAACACACATGTTTTACAATCAATTTGTACAGTTAACACAATTATATTGGTCCTGAGGTGACGTACATCCTCAGCTTACGAAGATAACAGGATTAAGATATTAAAATAAGACAGGCATAAGAAATTATAAGAGTATTATTAGGGAAGTGATAAATGTCCATGAAATCTTCACAATTTATGTTCCTGTGCCATGGCTCCAGCCGGTCCCTCCATTCAGGATCCCTGACTTCCTGCAACACAACCAGAAAAGGAGAGAAAAGTAAAGTAAAGGAAGATGCTTGGACAAAAAAAAAATGGATTTGAGAGACAAGGAGTATGGTCCTCAATCCCTGGTGGGAAGACTCTAAAGCTTATTCGGTAATGCTAAAGGCACATTACAGAAAGGTAGAAACTCTGAGCACAGATTCATCCCAGTGCACATTGGTCTCCCTCAGGATCCCCTTCCTTGGAAGTCAGAGACCAAGGAGAACCTGCAAGTCCAAGTGCTCTCGAGATTCTCCCAGGGAGGAAGGCTGGTTTCTGTCATCCCAGGCTTACTGAACCTGTCCTTAGCAGAAAATTTCTAAAGCATCTTCCTTCTCTTTCTGTTGGCTCTCAAATCACACACCCCTATGTAAATACATCATTTTCCCCATCTCTCTTTCCACTTTTCCTGAGCATACCCTCCATGAAGGATGTTACGAAAACTACTCATTTCCAAATCAAGAGAGCTCTAAAGAAGAATTCCTTCAAAGTTACCCATGTCAGATATAGGAATACAGGGATATTCTACAATCCACTGTGTTCTGCAGTCTTAAGTTTATTTTCAAGCCACGGATGATGAAAGACATCAATAAAGTACAAGAAGAACTGGACCAACAATGAGGGTAGCCAGGTTCTGGTCCTGATTATGCCACAAACCATTCATGGACCCCAATTTTCTTACGTGAAATATTGTATCTCATGATATCTCTCACTTTCTTTTTGAAATTAAAGATAATTTCTTACAATAAAATGCACAGGTTTTAAGTGCACAGTTTAATGAGTTTTGACAAATATTTACACTACGTATCTTTAAACCAACACCCAAATTTCTAATGTCCTTTTAATGGTAAGTATTTTCTCATTTCCATTTCCTTACCAAATCAGTATTTACCCACATCAACTCCTCTACATCCATCTACAAAGCAGATTTAGTGTCAAAATACATAGGTTGCTGTACCCCACCAGGGAATTTGAGTAGGAAGACCAGGAGCCTCCATTTACCCTGCCAGAAAGCCAGGGCCACCTCACACAGTGAGCTGCTCCTGTCCCTGAAGATAGGAAAGCACAGGGAGGGCCCCAGCCTGAGTCCTTTTATCCTGGACTCAAACCAGGCTCAGAAATTATGGGGAATTCCATGAGTTTACTGCATCCAGGGTATCTTATGCCACTTTTTATGAACACATGTGTCACACTCCCTCTTTGCACTGGAAAAAGTCTAATTTGGCTACTGCCAAAAGATCAACAATGTTTCTCAGGGTTTTGAGTAGAAGACCAAGGCATGGAAAAAGATACATGTGGGTCTGATGGAGACTGCTTCCCGTGTACTGTTCTAACTTCAGTGCACCATCTGGGCACTTGCAAAGGAAAATCAGTAAATTTCCCTGAACCCCTGACACACTGGAAGCAGGGCTGACCATGGAGGTGAAAGGTTGATGCTAATCACATTTTATGGGCTTTTAATCACTTTCCATTTCAATTTGTACCTTCCTGCCACACAAGAGCCTCCCTGACGCGGGGAGAATCAGAGTCACTTGAAGAAGCCATTTGGAGGGATCACAAAAAAAAATTCTAGAACGTCTTGGGTGATAGTGAAGAAGAAATACATCTACAATTTTGCCTTTCATAAGATTGACAAGTGTCCACTTCTTTCCCTCAGTGGGCACCTTCTCTCATTCCTCCTGGAGCCAATCTTTGGGCAGCAGCCGTTGGGGAAATGTGGCCCACTGAAAGACAGAGGATGTCTTGGTCGGTCAGTTTCAAGATTTGGGGCAGGTCAGGACACAGAGACAGCAGCTAGAGCTTGTCTTTCTTTCTCTGACACTTGATATTACTCTCTGCTCTTATCCCTGAATTCCTCTCAAATTGGTCCTTTCAGGGTGATACATTCACCTTTATTGCATTTTTCACTAAACATGGTTTCTTTATAAAATTTGAGAAGCAGATTTTTTGGAGATTTAGACTCTGTTTGAGGCACTCGTTTATCTGCTCACACTATTGAGACCTTCCCAAGAAATTCTGGGCTACCAGGTGGGAAAAGGTCATGCCCAGGACTTTGAGATCGCAGGCCTGTATGAAGGAAAGGAGCCCCAGGGAGGAAAGAGACTCCAGGGATCACAAAGGAGGGCAAGTGGTGAAGCGAGAGGTTCTCCTCCTATTCTTGGATATATGGAACGTATTCTAAGATCCTGTGTGTCAATCATTGCTGAGGAATGGAGGAGATAATGCAATAACACTTTGTGGATGGTGTGAAGCTGAGGGAGGAGGGTGAAGTCAGACTTCAGAGCATAGGGTGGTGCTGGAAAAATCCCCTGTACAGCATCACTATAGGAGAATCTTCTTCTGCCTAATCACCAGTCAGCAAGCATGTTGCGTACTGATCAACACCTACCAGATAGCACTGTTTCTTCACTCTGCTTGCTCACATGTGCCTCCTACTAGACCATGAGCTTCCCTTGGGCCTATCATCACTGCATCCTTCCTCACTCTCAGGAGCTGGCCCCTAGTAGGTGCTCAGTAGCCTTTGGGTAAATGATCTTAAATTCATTTGACCTAAAACATCAGTGCTAGATACGGTATGTGTTTGGATGGCAACTTTATTTACTTTATGTAAAATGTGAGGATGAGACATTTGAATGGAATAGGAAGTGCATTAGGATCCAGTCCTGTAATCCTAGAAGAAGCCACAATTCCAGAAACTCAACCTAGGGATTTCTCTCTTCTTGTCTCCTCATAGCCACACAACTCCACTGACGGACTCAGGTACACTTGAGAAAAATGCATGGGACCTTATATCCCCCTTCCCCACCCATCACACACACATACAAAATCCTTACAGAGGAGATAGAAATGTTGTTATTCACCCCAATGCTGCAAAACTGAAGCTTGGAGTGCAAAGAGAGAGTCTGGCGTGTATTTTAGAGAATTGAGTGAGACATTGGTACACTGAGAAATTAGTGGGTGACTTGGTTTCCTCCTGTCCAAGCTGGGCCCAGAATAAAAGGACACTGCTCTGGGCTTCTTCATGCCATGTGGATCCCTGAGGCTAGAACAGCCTGAAGAGAAGCAGGGAGTGAAGAGACTTCTGTGGAAGAGGAAGCCTTCAGGCCAGCAATCAGCTCCCATTAGACAGAATGAGAAGATGGTGTAGTTACGGGTTGGGGTAGGATGCAGAAATGAAAGACAGATGTCCAGAAACAGCACGGGAAAAAGATGCACAAAACAGACTGGAAAATGAAGACAGAGTGTAGGACAGATGGCAAGCAGAAAGCGGTGAGATGAAAACAGACCCAAAAGTCAGATACTCTAAAAAAAAGGTTCAGCAAAAAGGTTGTGGCCGAAATCCAGTCTGCCACCTGTTTACTACGACAATAAAATTCTACGGGAACATAGCCACTCCCATATGTTGTCTATGACTGCTTTTGTGCTACAACAGCAGAACTGAAAAGTTGTGACAGAGATTGTCTGGCCTGCTAAGTGTAAAATGTTTACCATCTGACCCTTGGCAGAAAAGGATTACTGACCACTGTTATAAACCTAAAAGTTACTTTGAGATCAATGAGATCAAAGGTAGCATTGAGGAAAACAAAGCAGCTCCAGGGTATCCCATAGATTTTGGTAAAGCTGAGATGAACCTACTTTCAAGCTCCCAGTCTCTGCTCTTCTTGTACTTCGAGTATTTCTCTTATTTGATTATCAAGCTTTGGGACCTAGGTCGGAGGATGATGAGACACCCAGATGCTCCCAGATTCTAACACATAAGATAGGTCATGACAAGGGACACTGATGTTCCTGAAGAAGTAATTATCAAGTTGTAAGTCATAGGGGCAGTACAAAAGGTCCAGGGAAGTTGCCAAGGAGGGATGAGTAAGGAGAAAAAATGTCTTAGGAGCAGGGGACACAGAGTCAAAGAAAGGACGTGTTTCATAGCAGAAAAAATATAATCCAATCTCCCTCCAAATTAGATTATCTGCAACAACAGATCTGATTAATTTAGCCAGCATTCTGCTTTACCTTTCACTTCAAGGCTTGCCTCCCAGATACCTTCACATCTTTTCTCTCCCCTGACTTGCTGTGGTGTGAAAATATTCCAGGCAAAGGACAGAGTGCAGTCCAGACACCAACTCCTGGGAGGGGCGGACGCTGCAGGTCCCAACCATCTGTGGGGCAGCCTCACAAAAGTCTCCTGTGGGGTGGGCAGTCTCAGGAGCAAATGCAATGGGGATGTCTTGTCATTGACGTTAAAGAGAGGGGTGATGAGAGAGGGTGTTTCTCCCTTGAGGTATTTTGGGGAATAATTTTCTTCACTGATGTTGTGTCATACTAAAGTACTTTCTTCTTTCTCTCAGTTTACTTTCAACTAGGGAAAATGTCCTAGCAGCAGCAGAAATAAGGCAAAGTCCCCTGCCAGCACCACCCCCAACTCAGGTCCCACAGCCCTGTCCTCCCAGTGCCTGAACCCTTTCTCCCACCCTTCATACAGTAGAAGTCCCTCCATTAAGTACCCCTTATGCCAGCAAGACTGCACACCAAAGCAGAAGTGACCCTCAGAAGCCACCTTCTCTGACCTGGACAAGAGGATACTGCATCCCCCTGACCCCCTCCATCCTCTTATTTCCAACAACAGGGACCATCACACAACCTAGAAGATACTACCTGTCTTCAGATTCAAGATGGAAGATATTGTCATAGTCTACTGGGGTTTCCTCCCTGAATCGACAACCCCTCCCAGCTTTTCACCCAGGAGACAACATGGTTTAGACAAAGTGCCACGTTTTCAAACCTTCCGCCTGTGATCCGAATATGCCATGTTTCCACCTGCTACCTTCTCTACCACACTGCCTTCTGCTGGCTATATGAGATTCCTGCAAGAACACAGAACATTCAGCTCTCTGCCTCAATGGGATTCAACAACTTCATTAAGGTTTCTAGGAGCAAATATTGTTAAAAAAAAAATTAACATATGAAAACTGCTTAAATCAATGAAAAATTTTCCAGAATTCTTTACAGCACAACTACACACTCTTTGATGAAGACAATGACATTGTCTGTTTGTATTTTCTCCCTAATAATCTCCATAAATCCTAACAAAGTTCACCCCTTCCTCTGGATTTTGAACCTATTCCAAGACCTATGATTTTTTTTTCTCTCTCTGCTTCCCAATCAAACATATGTATCCCTGACTCACCATGTCTTTGCTCTCTTGCTAGAGATGGAAAAAAGTCACAGAGAGACAAAGGAGCCTGTGGAGGAAAGTGGAGACTGAATGGGAAATCCTTGGAAGGACCCTAGAGGCAATCAGGGGCCACCCAAGAGTGACAAGGGGACCTGATTCAAGCCAGAAGGTCTTCTTTTTCTCTCTGGTTGCCCAGTCTCAGTCTCTGATTTCAGCTGCTTCCAGACCCACCTCTACATGAGGCACCTATCCATTTCTAATTAGGGACTCGCCATGCAGGGGAGGTGAGGAGAGTGCACGAAGGAGCCATCAGTGTCAAGGCTGCAGGAGGGATGAGCACATGACATGCCCTGCAAGGTTCATAGATGTGTGAGCGCTCAGCATCTGGGACCAGAATTGTGAGCCTGGCTCTGCACGGAGCCCAGTCTGTTGGGGATGGACCCCAGAGAGAGGTATTACTGCAGCAGTTCTCACACTACTTGGTCTTGAAAGTAATTTACACACTTAAGATTAATAAGGACCCCAAATAGATTTTATTCACGTGATTTACATCTATTGATATTTCTTGTATTAAAAATTAAAACCAGAAAATTTTAAACACATTTTACGTAAGTAGATATTGCACTAGCTGGCAGAGTGATGATGTCATTGCATGTCATCTACTCTCCAGAAAATTCTACCATAGACTCATGAAAAAATACAAGTAAAAAAGTCAAATAATATCAGCATTATGATTAAAATTGTTTCCACCTCGCTGACCCTACTGAATGCATCTCAGGGACCCCAAGGTCCCCGCACCACATGTTGACAACCACTGGTCTAGGGCATGATTGTGGGCCAGGCCTCCAGGGTCTCAGAGCACAACACACCACAGTAGCACAAGTTTCAAAGGGTTGAGGATGTTCTCCTTGGTCTCAGCTTACTTGTGGGTTTTATTTATGCCTGTTGTTTAACTATCCAGCCAAATTAAGTTCTGCCCTTTAATTCCATAATCATTAATCAGAACCAATTTAGCACTGCTAAATTGAGTTCTGTACCATCATTCAACAACCATTGACAACAACGCCTACAAAGCGTCTAGTTTATAAAACCTGAAGACAAAGGGAATAAGACACTGAAGCTCTCTAGAGAAGCCTCCTCGGTTGTCTCTTGCAGCAGTGGGGATACACGTGTGCTGCATGAACCATTAGGCTGATCTGACCAGGGCTTCCATCAGGCACAGAGGGTGTGAGGGATGATGTATTGAACGTGGAAGGTGAGGAAGAAGGCAGAGCAGAGGATGTCTCTTGGATTCCTATCTGGGTTTCTTCCTTGTGTTCCTAAGTGCAACCAGCAGGAGTTTCCTTGGGAGCTAATCACATTCAGTGATTATGGAAGTTTGAATCTAATCATATTATTTCCCAGTTCTCCTCCCACCAGCTACACAATAGCGTCTCCCTTATTTCCATGGAGGTAAAATCACATCATACTCAATTGAAAAATATACCTGAAGGATAAAAAATTTTAAGAACAATCAAGAGTGGAGGTGGAAGAGAAAGGATAAGAACTAATTTTATAGTAGGATTGGGAAAGTCCCCCCAAATTGCACCCACTTCCCTTTTGCCTAGTCAAGATTATAAGTTCCTGGGTCCTTTCACTGAGCACAGGAAAGTCCCTGCTAGTTGATTTCAGACTGAAACAAAGAGACTAGAGCTTCTGGTTGTTGTTTCTAAATCTTACTATTAAACTCTTCTCCTGGGCCTAAATTTTTCTCAAGCTCTTTGCATTGTAGGTATGTAGAATATATTTTTCTCTGCAAATTCCACAGCTTAAAGTCTTTTTTTTTTTAAGTTTAGCAGGCAGAATTTCTTAAATAAAATTTAAGCTGACACTATTGCCTGGGTAGTTAAGAACCTCCATCCATCATTCACTGTCTGGCCCCAAACCACTGACGTGTTTCTAGCACCACCACCTGGAAACTGGTGGAATCAAAAGATCAGAGCTACCTGGACTATGCCTTGGCAAGGAGCACAAGGTGTGTCCTTTGTGAGGCACACACTAGGACTAGGTTTCCATTTTTTTATTTTGAGAGATTAGGCAAAGCTTCTTCTGGCCCACTGACCAGCCCAGGAAGTCTTCCTGGTGAAGAGAAGAAAAGGATGTAGTATCCATAAACAAATACAGCTAGAGAACAAAAGACTGGATAAACTGCCAGAGGAGGGTCGACATGCATTGACCTAGAAAGAGACAGAATCTCCTCTACATCATCCCTGGAGGTGATAGCTCCCCAGGAGGTTTTCTGTGACCCACTCACCCCCACCAATCATCCAAATGGATTTCCACAGCACACTGATCAAACTTCAGTCATATCTCCCCATACTTAGCTCTGTGCCTCAACATCGGTGACTCCGCTCACTCTTGCCTAGACTGCAGAGTGTTTGTCCAGGGTGCTCTGCATCTTCATCCCCTATGCTGTCCTCACACATGTGCGTGCGCACACACTCACATGCACACGCATGCACACATGAGCACACAGGCATGCATACGCACACACAGGGTCTAGTCTCTGGGAGAGGCTCAATGACTTTAAACTTCATTTAATCCTAAAGAGCAGCGCTAGAGGTGGTGTGAGTTAATGTTAAGTGATTTCATTTCAAGTCCCTCAAAGAGATGGTGGGATTGGGGTGGGGGCATATGATAGATGCTAAACACCCAGCCAGGAATCCTTGTAGAAGAACTGTTTCGTGGAGATGAGAAGTTCAGCAAGTCCTTTCTGCTTGTCTCCTCTCAGACACTAGGATGTCCCAAAGACCTGAGGTGCTGCTGAGTAAAGTGGACCTGCCTCCATATCCCTTTCTCTCACCCCCACATCTCCATCCAGGGCAGATATCAAAATGGAACCCCACTGGGGGCTTAGAGCAATAATACCTCTGCAGGTCTATGAGGGCTATATGGACACCACAGCCCGTTGCATACTGCCTGGCCACCATGCTCCAGCCCACAAGATGACAGCTGTAGATGAAGAAACCAAAGACACAGATCACAGACATGATTCTCTTAGACCTGAAGTAGAACTTAACTTTCTTGGCTCCCCATGCTTTGCTCCTCCTTCTGCATCATCTTCAGCTTATACCCAGGCTAGGGTAACAAAAGCTTGGGAATTTACTCTTTCTGGTGTTCAATTCTGATTCTTTAGTTCGCCAACTCAAACTGGCATGTATTAACCTCCAGAAAAAAAGAGATCAGATTTTAAAGTAACGAGGAATAGCATAGATGAAGAAGAGAAACAGTCAATAATAGGAGAAAAGGCAAAATGTCTGTGTAACTATTAACAGAATGGCTCAAAACACAGGAAAATTTGCATGACATTCTAAAAGTCTTCTAGTCCTGCCTCCGATTAAATTATTCTCCACCAAAAGGCCTTCAAAAGATTAGCTGGCACTTAATTAAACATTTGCTGGGCCAGTTGATAAACTTAGGAAGTGCTGCTACTGGCCTGAGAAGAGGATGTTAGCAACTTCTTCCCTACCTCCTGCCACTTCCACCCACACATGCTGCTCCCACTGTCTGGAACATTTGGGAGCATGTCTTCATTAGGGACAACCTTGAATTATGTGCAGGTTTGTGCTCCCTCCTCCAAACTTTTCCTTCCTCAGACTAAAACTCCCCTACTCCGTTTTCCATTTTTTAACAGGCACTCTATCTTGGTGCTTCCCTAACTTTTTGCTTTTTTTTCTGAATCATTGCAATGTGAGCTTGATTGTCTCAGACAGCAGCATCCATAACTGGCCTCAGCCCTCTGAGGTTGGAGTAGACATGGGCAGGCATCGGCTCCTTGGTGCAGCCCCAGAGACACTCCCCTTGGTTGAGTGCTGTGCTCCATGGAGGCAACCGTGGCTTTGATCGTGGCAGTGAGTGAGTAGGAGTGAAGGTCGTAGTCCCCAAGGATGGAGAATGAGGGAGGGAGAGGAGAGGGAATGTCTCACATGTGAACATTCAGGAGGAAGCTCCTCCACTGCTATCGCCAAAGCATAAAAGTTTATCTCCTGTTTCTTGCAGTGTATCATCAACACAGGAAAGACAACCTAACAGCAGCTGTAGCAGTGCCAGATCCCCTGCCAGTCCCCTCCTGGGCCCCTAAGCCCTGCTCTGTACTCCACAGCTGGCAGGCGTGGACTTCCTCCCCATGCTAACAGGAATACCACCAAAGCCGAAGAGCCTCTTCTGAAGCCTCTCTTCCCCCAGCATCTAGGCAGTATGTTGCTCCCTGCACCCTCTCCAATCTCTTTATTCTAGAACACAAAACCCAGAAATTACCTTTCATCTACTGAAAGGGAAAGATACCTTCATAGACCACCAATCTCAGAGTAGTTCATCAATGGTCTCCTCCCAGCTCCTCCTCCAGACAACAGCAAGGATTGGACATGTGGGCCATGAACAGCAGATCTGCTCTCCATTCTCTATTTTGACCACAAGTGTGGTCAGGACCAGTCAGTCCATCTAACTGCTGCCTCCACCACCACTACTGCCACCTGCTGGCTCAAGAAGGCATCTCAACTATGGAGTTTTCCTTCCTTAGCTCTCTGTACCCCTGGGTTCCACCATTTTGGGGGTCTTGAGTAGCAAGGATGATTGAAATTCTAAGAAAGAAAAACTGCTTTGGACAATGGTAAAATCTTAAGAATTTTCTCTTTCCAATCCTTCAGCCTCAATCAAGACAATTACAACATTTATTTATCACCTCCTCTCCTAAGAGAGCTGACCCCCCTCACTCTGCTCCTAAGCCTGTTCTGAACATGCTGAGATGACTCTTCCGTTCCTCTAGAGGCACGGGGACTCTATCTCACTCATCACACACACCTCCTTCCCTCGTGCTCCCACCCTGAGCACCCCACAGCCCACAAGACCCCAACTCTCATGAGCACCAAGGAGAAGACCTTCCCAGGCCACTGGGCCTGCATAGGTGGTGAGTGACTCCTCCCAGATCCTTCCCAGAAAACAGCAGGAATTAGACAAAAGTACATTCAGGAACTTCCTGGGGACCAGGTGTGCCATCCTTCCCCTTCCTTATCCTCTTTTTTAATTTATTTTTGTTTTTGTGGTAAGAACACTTAACATGAGCTCTATCCTCTTAACAAATTGTAAGTGTATTAATACAATGCAATATTGTTGACTATGGGTACAATGTTGTTCAGCAGATCTTTAGAGTTTATTCATCTTACTTAATTATTTTATGCCTGTTGATTAATAACTCATTTCATCCTCCCCCTGCCCCTGGTAACCACTGTTACGCTCTTTGATTTAATGAATTTGACTATTTTTAGATACTTGACGTAAGTGGAATGATGCAGTATTTGTCTTTCTGTATTTGACTTATTTCACTGCATAATGTCCTCAAGGGCCATTTATGTTGTTGAATAAGGCAGAATTTCCTTCCCTTTTTAAGGCTGGATAGTATTCCATCATGTGTATATACCACATTTTCTTCATTCATCTGTTGATGGACATTTAGGTTATTTTCACATCTTAGCTAAAGTTTGATTAGATAAAGCTGCTTATTCCAGCTGCTACTGTTCCAGCCCATGCTGCCTCCTGTGACAAAAGAAGATCATTAGGGAAACACAGTGCTGCCTCCCATTTTATTAAAAAATATGAAGACCTTGTAAAGTTGGTTAAGAAATTGACAAGAACTATTTTAAATCATGTGAAAATTTCCCCCAAATTTCCTGACTTTGTGATCCCACACTCAGTGAAGGAAGTGCTTTTCACTGCCTTCCTTACCTGTGCAAAGAGTTCTCACTTTGTGCCCTGAGCCTACAGAAGGCCTTCTCAACCTGCTGAGGGATTTTCTCGTCATCTCTGCTCTCTCCATTAAGACATCTGCCCCAGGGGGCCCCCAGTTTATTGCGCTTGCTGGTAGCTGGGAAGGTGATGGAGTCACAGGAGGAAAAAGGAAACAGAAGCCTGGTGGGCACCTTAGGAAGAGCCCGCAGGTAGAACGTGGACTCCACAGTGGAGTGGGGTAGAGCTTCACTCAAGAGAATGACTCCCATCTAACCACAGGATCCTTCCCTACTGTGCCTTGCCCAGTTACCTCCCTGCCAAGTGCACCCCATCCTGTGTCCTCCTCAGTGCTCCTGAAGAGGGTCTCACCAGGCAGAGAATGTGTATGTGTGTGTGTGTGTGTGTGTGCGCACCGATGCACGCACATATGCACATGTTGGGGAGTGAAGAGGAGGTGCAGGGCAAGAGAAACCCCAGCTGCAGGGAAGGGGAGATGGAGACTCCCCGACACTTGAGTCCATCTCTGCTTGGGAGCCTGGATCAGACAGTGGCTGTATCCTGGACAAATCCAACATGATCTGGGATTTCCAGCCTAAACAGCCCAGTGGTTCCTGCCTCCTGGAATCTCTGGGCCTCATACAGATATATTCATGTTGGAAGCTGACCCTGAGAAATAGATCTCTTTCTCCATAAAGTTGGATCTCCCTCCTCTGACAGATAGTTTATTTGATTCTTACCTCCCCTGCTGAACTTTGTCTTGTATATCCATTCATTTATTCCCCATACATTCATTGAGCATCTATTATATGTCAGGCCCTGGTCCAGCACTAAAGATGCAAAGAATAATAAGAAAGCCCTTTCCTGGATTAGGGCACAGTGTGAGACAGGAGACAGCATTGCCCCCTGGCAGAACAGGTGGGGAGTCAATCCACGGGGAGCATGTCAGGCACGTTCACAGATAGTATCTCTTAACTACAGCAGGGTGGAGGACCAGGGCAGTCCGCATGGAAGGTGGAATTTTCAAGTTGTATCTGGAAGATAAAAAATAAATAAATATCAAGGCAAAAAAGAGGGGGATACTCCAGTTAGAAAGAAAAGCAACTGCAAAACCATTGAAATAATATTATTCCATCACCTTATTGACAATAAGCATTAACTGTTGCCTGGCCAACATGTGCCGAGCCATGCACTGGGCACTGCAGAAACAGAGATTTAAAGAAGTAGTTGGTTCCTGATCTCTACACTACATCATGTGAGAGAGTAGATCGGGAAATAAATAACTACAGAATATACGGATAAAAATATCATAATGAGCTCGGCTAAGACAACGAACAGCCTGGGAAAGTGAGAGAAATCATGCCCAAGGAGAATTTCCTATGAGTTCAAGGTTGAGGAGGAGACAGGGAGGACTTGGCCAGCAGAGCAAAAACTCAGAGTTTAAAAAATTTAAAAAGTCTAGCATATTTTGGAAACTGCAAGTAGCTTTATCCCAGAATCTATGGTAAAAGTAGAAGACTGAGCTGAAAGTAGACACCAGATTAGTAAAAGTTTGTTGACCCAACCAAAAGCCTTGGGCCTCATCTTAAATTCAATAGTAAAATTAAGCTTTTGTTTTATAAAATTCACTTTGGGAATGCTTTGGGGGTTGAATTAGTGGTGGGACTCTTTGGAGACAGGGAGACCTGTGATGATGATGCCACAATAAAGGCAGCAACCATGACTGTGAGAGGATGGTTGACCGACTTGAGAGCAATGTACCCTGCAACTCCCAAACACAGCCTGGTTTAGAAGCCTGTGGCTCAGGAGGTAGAATCTACAGATCCTGGTAGCACATCTGCTGTGAGGTTGAGTAGGAAGCAACAGTTTGGGATGATCCCAGGTTTCCGGTTAAATCTTGGTGGACAGGATGCTATTCACAGAGTTGGAGTGCATAAGAGGAGCAAGAGGGGCATGTTAGGGAAGATGTGGAAGGTGTTGAACTCTGATTTTGTAAAGTCAGCTTGAGGTACCAAAGTACATCCAATGGATGTTAATATTGAGACCTAGAGCTCAGGGAAGAGGGTGGGCTTTGGGATTCTCTATGCAGAACTGATACTTCCAGCAATGGTGGATAATAATATCAGCAGCAAGGGTGAAAAATGAAGGTGCAGGTGATTTTGAAAGGATTCAGCAGAGGAGAAAGGGCTCAGGAAGGAGAGTAGATGAGGCTGTAAGTGGGAGGCTACCCACGTCACAGAGGGCCAAAAGGGAAGAGGGGTAAAATATAGGACATAACTGTGTCAAATACTGCAGTAAAGTCAAATAGGTTAATCCCTGAACCATGTCCATGAGGATTTCATAGAACATTCTTACCCCTTTATATAATGAATGAGCAAAACATACAAATATCAAGAAAAACTTACCCAATGGTGATTAATAAACAGTGAAAGGGGAGGATGTATAACTGGTTCCCATGGGCCAGATATGAGCCATAAGGGCGGGAAAACTGGCTGTCCAGATGTCTAAAATCCTGTCCAGGAGGTGAAGATGAGGAATACCAGCCAAGAGAAGCTGTAGGAGAGCCTGCCAATGCCTAGGCGCTGCAGGAGCCATGCACAGCTAGACAAAGTAGACGTGCCTGTCATACTAAAGAACCGTGGCCAACACCCAGCCAGCAGGGAGGGGAAGAGTCTGTGAAGAACACATTCAAGTTCTCCACAGGAGAAAGGTCAGCCGTAAGCACCTGCCAAGCCCAGAAAGCTCCTATGCCAGTTCACAAAGTTTTCAGGTCTTTCTTTCTCGTTCCTTTGCAGCCCCTACCCAAATGGACAAGAGGTAGCTGGGTGAGCAAGGGAAGAAAATTAAAAACCTCTAGTAGCTAATAGAGAAGATACTCTTCTTTTCCATGCAGCCTTCCTTCCTGCAGTAGTACCAAGTAGGAAAGAAAAGGAAATCCAACATTCAAGGAAAGACCGTCCGATTACTGAAATAAGATTTTTTTATGTAAATAGAAGTGATTTTTTATGTAACCAGAAGTAAGAAATTATGCTATTTCTTAGCATGATTCTAAAAGTCAAGGGCATCTGCTAGAGATTTCACTCCAAGAGGAAGGGAAGAGCCAGCCCCATAGAGATGGTTTTAAGAGGCATCAAGAGAAGAAATAGAGTTGCTTTCTGACTAGCATGCAGGTTCTGCTTGTTCAACAAGAATTACACAGAGAGACAGAAAAAGGCAGGGGAAAAAATAGAAATACTTTGCCAAAAAAGCAGTGAGGCGGATCCTAATGGAGTTGAAATTGCTGATTCATAGCATGTCCCTGGGCTGATACAATATGCAGACATACAGGGCCTTTGGACACACACAGAGGAACCACTGAATGGCCCAATGACTTTTTTGGCCAAAATTAAGTTACTATCTTTTATCAATAACATTGATATCAACCCTTCCTACTCAAAAGTGAAATCATCCATTAATAGTTAATACTAAAATATCTAATCTTACTGTGAACACCACTAGGAGCTTTGGCTGGAAGGCTGGGAAAAAAAAAAAGAACGCTATGGAGAAGAGGTCTGAGGAAAATATTGAGTTGGAGAAGTGGGATTATAGGGCCAACACCAGAAAATGAGAATGAGAGAATGAGACAGAAATGAAGACACAGAGAGAGAAGTTCAGCAAACCAATGAAGACACCTGGCCAGTGTTGACAAAAACAATAATTAATATGAATAACAAACATTTTTGTGGGGTACTTCATACATGGCATCTCCAGTCTTTACAATTCTATGAGTCTAGTGAGGCACTATAATTGATGAGGGTGTAGGTTTTGCACTTGCAAATATGCCTGGCATGTTATGAGCGATCAACGTAAGTTATACATTATCTTAAGATGATGGTGGCATTATATCATTTTATAGATGAGGGAATTGAGACCTGGATGGTTAAGTAAATTACTAGGGGTTGTTCAGCAAGTAAAGGATGAAAGCAGGATTTTTTTTTTTTTCGAGACAGAGTCTCGCTCTGTTGCCCAGGCTGGAGTGCAATGGGGCAATCTTGGCTCACTGCAACCTCCGCCTCCTGGGTTCAAGCGATTCTCTTTCCTCAGCCTCCCGAGTAGCTGGGATTACAGGCATGCGCCCCCACACCCAGCTAATTTTTGTATTTTTAGTAGAGACAGGGTTTCACCATGTTGGCCAGGCTGGTCTCAAACTCCTGACCTCGTGATCCGCCCACCTCCGACTCCCAAAGTGCTGGGATTATAGGCGTGAGCCACTGCACCTAGCAAAAGCAGGATTTAAACTCAGAAATCTGACTTCACAGTCCTCTTCTAACCCTAATCTAGGCAAACTGGGCTTTGGCATTTATCTCTTCTTCCAGTCTCTCTTGTGGAGGCCCAGCAGCCTAAGAAGCCTGTTCTGTGTTTCGTCTCAGTAGTGCTTCCTTCCAGCCAGGGAAGGCAATCACTTAGCCACCAAACCCTAAGTGAAAGGTAAGGCTGGTAGCTGGGATACCAAATGTAACACTGCCAGGAGTGCTGACCTTTACAAAGGAGGGTTTTAAATACTAGAAAGATAATGGGCAAATGGTGTCCTACTGAGTCCAGTGACTGGTATACTTTCATTCACTGAGAACTTGAGCAAGAAATAGGAGAGGGAAGAAAGGAGAAAGAGAAATATAACAATGGCTAGTAGAAGTCACTACATTTTTTACATTGCTGTCACAAATGACTGCCATCTCCATATCTAGACTGGTAGCTTTGGTCCAGAGCTGAACGTCAGGCGAGGCTGGGTCTCCTGAGATGGGGGTGAGAGCTGCTTCTCAACCACTTTGAGGAGAGAGAGCTGATGAACAAAATTATGGAAGAATGATGAAATTCTTATGGGAGGAGTGGGCTGCACCAGGACTATGACTCCATCAATTATTCCAGTGATGGGGGTTAAATCCCAACCCATTCTCCCCTTCTATTTAGGTTCATCTGAGGTTTCATTGAATATGGCATTATTTATCCTTGTGAATAAACCCTATATGAGGCTTCTCCATCGTCATCTCATGATCATCTATTCAATAAACACTTGTTGAACTGAAATGAACTGAAGGCCTCAGGTCTCCCCAGTGGCCCAAGGGCCAAAGCCATATTTCCAGTAACCACCCAAGAGCATTCATTCTAACTACACTCTTCTCAGACTTAAACCCATATTCTTTTAGCACAAATCTGTTCCCCTGTTTCCTCAGCTCTCATTAACAGTAACACTAACACCCCAAAACCTGGTGAAACATTGTCCCAAAGAATTAAAGAAACTAGCGACTAACACAAATTCTTGAGTTTACATGATGGCAGATTTTAAAAAATGAACAACTTGCTAAAATGCTGAAACTCTCTCCACTTGTCAGATAACAAAATTGGCTGAAGTCTTCGGAACCAATATGGCAGACTGGTAGACTGGAGTCTGCACAGAAAAAGCATACTGATGTCACAAATTTCCACCGCACGTTTCATACTGACTCTCCTCGAATTTGCACGCATGACCCATGAGGTAGCATGAAGAGATAACTTCCCATGCCTGAGGACTTTTTCCAGACCTCCCTTTTCCTTCCACCAATCACCTACTAACCCCAGAATCTAATCCCTAAACCTTTCCCAATAAAATCGCTGCCTTAAAGCCAGCACAGGGAGACAGATTCGAGCTGGACTCTTGTCTCCTTGATGGTCGAGTTGCAGTAAAAAGCTTTTCTTTTCTCGAAAAGCTGGTGTCATCATATTGGCTTCTAGTACATTGGGAAGCAGCCCTTTTGCTCTGGAGCCATCTTCAATTCTTAATTTTCTGCAGTGAGTAAATAAGTCCCATGAATCTGCCTGTTTAATGAGGCCTTTCTCATGGGCACCCAGACCCGTGACTGCCTTCCTTCAGATGTGGAGATTTTCATAATTTCTTTAAAACAGTCTCATTCAGCTTTTACTTTACCACCCCATCTCCCAATCCATCCTAATATTTCAATACCTTAGGCACAATTTTGTCACGATTTTAATCTAAAGTCACTCGTGATTCATTCGTGATGACTGCCGGGATGAACCTCTTAAACCTGAGTTCAGGCACCCTGTGTCTAACTAAGCCTACCCACCTTTCTCACTCCAGCCTCCCATTGCCACTCCTGAAACACCCCAATTCCAACCACAAAGACCCTGGTCAGGCCTTTAAAAAAGGTAAGGAAGGAATTCTGAGAGGCAAACCTTTTTGCCCTAAGGCAGGATCTGGGGCTAACCCAATTGTGTGGAGTGGTAAGAAGAGGTTTCAGAATCTCACATTAGAAAAACAAAGAAAAGAATGTTAGGTGAGGCGGTGCCTTGCCCTGCTTCAGCTCTCGCCGGGTATGCACATGTACCCTAGAACTTAAAGTATAATAATAAAAAATTAAAAATTTAAAAATTTAAAAAAATTAAACACGTATTACACACACAAAAAAAAAAGAAAGAAAAAAAAAAGAAAAGAAGAATGTCAAAATGGCTGTGATCAATTCAGGGTTGTTTTCCTAGAAAGGTGGGAAAGGGGCAGGTTCAGAGGAATTAAACTTTGGGCGTGGAAGAGGAGCTAGAGACCATGTGTTAACAGTGGGCCAGCTTTTCTGCTCCTATCAACAACGAGCCTCCCATCCTCAGAGCCTAGGACCCTTCACTGCAGCCTCATTTTACCGGCCTGAATGTTGAGGGGTCTAGGGAGGGGTGGGACAGCCAAGCGGGGGATGGTTCATCATGCCTCTATTCTGGTGTCCAGGGCTTGAGTTGTGCTGGGAGCTATGGAGTCACACAACAATCGCCCCTCGATGATGCTGCAATGACCTCATAAGTGGAGGTCTTTGCCCCTGCCCCCGACCCCAGCTTCCTCAGAGCTGGGCAGAGGAACCAGAGGGAAAATCCACCTTCCCCAGCACAGCCGTAACATCCACCTCACTCAACTACTTGTCAAGTTCACCACCAACACAGAGGGGTAAGTTGCATTTGGACAGATGGAAGTGGCCACTCTTTGGCCTCTTCTTTCCTGGGAGTGACCTGAAGTACCCCACGCACTGAGCAGGGTTGGGAAAGTCATGTTTGAATGAAAGTTTCCTGTTATTTTCAGTGGTAAGAATCGGTGTGTGCTTCACCTTGGAACAGGGTCTCAACAATTTTAGAGTTCAGCTTAATAATATGCCTCCCCAGGGAGCTATACTGATTTTAAAACAAAATTTAAAATGTTATTTTTATATTGCTAAAAGAAATCAAAGAAATATAACCAATTAGATTCAACTTGAAGTATTATGAGGGACTGAAATCCCTGTCCATATCTAGGAGTTAAACTGTCCATATAGAAATGCCTAGCTCAGGGCAAAACTCAACAGGGGAGAAAAGGAATTCCCTTCGGAAAATCATATTTTGTGGCTCTGTCGTTCAGATTTTCAGATAAATTGGAATTTCATGGTTCATTTCCTGATTTCTTCCCTTACCCTATTATTTATCAGAACCTGGATGGAGGCAAAGGAGTGGGCAGTTCTAGAGTAGCCCATGGGAACCCACTCGTGGCAGGGATTAAATTGCTTTCCCTCCCATGGCCTCGAGTAAAGAAAGCAATTCTCAAGGTTTAGGGGATGTGGGTGGTACACAGGATTGAAAGCAGTATCCTAGGCCCCCAAGTCTGCTAATGTACCTCCCATCTATCTTCAGAGGAACGGGAAGTGGCCTGAGAGGAGCGAAACTTCTATTGTGCCATGAATGCCTTGAGCAATCTGGTCAAACTTAGGGACTCCTTGGAATCATGTTTCTAAATGAACTAAATACAACATTTGGGGTTACAGAGACACCAACTCTACTGAAATACAGTTTCAGTGGGGTGGGGGAGGTGGGGGGTCCAAAGCCCTAGGTTAAGAACTCCTACTAGGGTCTATGGCATAGAAGCAAGAATAAGTGAAAAGAAAGCAGAGTAAGGGTGGAGAGATTAAGAAATGCTATCTCACACTCATACAAGGCCCTAAATGAGAAGATGATCTAGAGCCTGAGCGCATCCCAGGGAAGACTTTCTTAAGTACAAGGATAAGCTGTAAGAAGCCTGTAGGAATCCTCTCCCACCTACGACCCATCTCATATTTCTTTGCAGGGCTCAGATAATCAAGAAACAATGTCGAGTGATGATAAAAGCAAATCAAATGACCCCAAGACTGAGCCCAAGAACTGCGATCCCAAGTGTGAACAAAAGTGTGAGTCCAAATGCCAGCCCAGCTGTTTAAAGAAGCTGCTGCAACGCTGCTCTGAAAAGTGCCCACGGGAAAAGTGTCCAGCACCACCCAAGTGCCCGCCCTGCCCCTCGCCGTCCCCTTCATCCTGCCCTCCCAAGCCCTGCGCCAAGCCTTGTCCTCCTAAATGCCCTTCTTCCTGCCCACCTCCCTGCCCTCCCCCAGAGTGAGGCACTGTGGGCATTACCCAACCCCACTACCACTGCCACTTCCACCATGTACAACGCTGTGGGGCTGGGGACTGAAGCCATGAACTGACAAGTAAACGTGTTCCTCTGCTGTGCAAGACTTCTCCTGGTGTTTTGGTGGGTCTCGATTTGTTTTGTTTGTTGTTTTACAGCACTAAACGACCAGCAGGCAATCCCTGAGAAGTGAGGCTAGAACCCTGCACTCTCAACCACCTCTGAGAACTGACTTTCCCTCTGACCCAACCTGCAGGTGCCCACCTCTGAAAGGTGTACCCAGGGAATGCCAGGCCCTGTTACAGCAAAGCCTGAGAGATCCATAAATATGGTTGCAGCTGTGAAAGTGTCCAACCCCGGGAAGCAGAAAGGAGAGGGTATGAGGGAGAAAGAGGAGTAGAACATTGGTGAAAGGTCCAGGAAGGCTCAGGAAAAGGCATTGTACTACGTTCCTGTTAGTCCTGTTGCATAAT
Source organism: Papio anubis (assembly GCF_008728515.1). Classification (NCBI taxonomy): domain Eukaryota; kingdom Metazoa; phylum Chordata; class Mammalia; order Primates; family Cercopithecidae; genus Papio; species Papio anubis. The sequence continues at coordinate 123,762,677 of NC_044976.1, forward strand.
GTTTATGCAGAAGGGCTCCCAGTAGAGGCTGCCCGGGTTTAATGAAACTCTATCTCTGCTCCCTAACACCTTGTAACCTTAAGCAAGTTGCTTAACTTCTTTGTGTCTCAGTTTCCTTCTCTTTGCAAAAGGAATGATGATGCTAACAGTACTGCTGTTATGGAGTTGTTGTGAGGCTAAAGAATTAACAAATGCCAGGCCAGGCACGGTAGCTCATGCTTGTAATCCTAGCACTTTGGGAGGCCAAGGCAGGGATCGCCTGAGGTCAGGAATTCGAGACCAGCCTGGCCAACATGGTGAAACTGCGTCTCTACTAAAAATACAAAAATTAGCTGGGTTTGGAGCACGCCTGTAATCCCAGCTACTTGGGAGGCTGAAGAAGGAGAATCGCTTGAACCCAGGAGGTGGAGGTTGCAGTGAACCAAGATCTCACCACTGCACTCCAGCCTGGGTGAGGGAGTGAGACTCCACCTCAAAAAAAAAAAAAAAGAGTTAACAAATGCCAAGTGCCTGGTTTACAGGGACATAGTAAGTTGGTAAAGGGAGCACCCCACACCCACACCCACCACAGTGTAACACTTATCATGCCTGAACTTAATTGCTTTGTGTAATTCTTCCTAGCCTGTAAATCTCCTGACCACAGGAGTCAGGCTTTGACATCTGTAAGCGTACAATTAGACATTCTTTAAAAAATAATCAAAAAGGAGTTATGGATTATACCACTATCTGTTACCTGGCTCTAATACTGAACTATAGTTACATAACATGTCACTATTGAAAGAATCCCAGTGAAGGGTATATGAAACCTCTATTTTTGCAATACTCTGTGAATCTATAAAATTTCAAAATAAAAACTTAGGTACAAAAAAGATATTGTACATATCTTGGACCTCAATTAGGAATGTATAGGGAAAGTATTCATAGCTGACATGTTAGTGGAGATTATTTACAAGTAGCTAGAGAGAGTCCATGTCAAACTAGCTTAATACACAAAACAGAATTTATCAGCTCACACTGAGAAGGGTTTGGGGACAGGGCATAGGATTAAAGGGAGAACTGTAGGAATCAAGACTTCAAGGCCTGGGATCAGGGACCCACTCCACCATCTCAGTCACTCTCATCTCGCCAGCCTCTACAATGCCTCAGAATATGTCCCATCCCCTCCTAGTGCGTCCCCGCTCCGCCCCCCGCCATTCAGTAAGGTCCTGAGCCAGTTTGCAGACCCAGCTTGCTGACAGATTGGGCACGAGGATATTCCTATTTTCACCAGGAGAGGAACCTGATTGCCTAGAAAGTCACGAGCATGCCCCCGTGGCCAAGCAGGTGACAGACCTTTGACACACAGACAGACCAGTTGTGAATTGTTTCAGTGCACTGCACGTAAGCAGTGATACAGTGAACAGCATTTAAGGATTCCCTGCTATCATCGTAATAGATAACTGAAGAGCCATATCTGGGATGGCTCCCTATGGAACCATGACACAAAACTAGCTCTCATCCTTCTGAGCCTGAAGGATGGTTCAGACAGCAAAGGGTATGGCAAGTACAGAGAGTCCAAAATGTGTCAAAGAAAAAATACCTAGGACCCCACCAGACTGAGGCTGTACAGTCAGCTGGTGACGGAGCAGGCTTTTGGAATACATGAAGCAGGCAGAGCATTTAAGGCACCCCCCCCCCATTTTCCAGGTGTGACATGAGGAGACCTTGGGGTCTCAGGGTCTTCTGAGACACTGAGGTTCCCATACTCTAGATCCCTGCAGAGAGGCACTCACTGGATGCCAGGAGACTCTGAGGGTCTAGTTTAGAGCATTGGAGACTATGGTAACAGGTGGAAACCCCTTCAGCTGTGGTTAACAGGTGGCAAACCCTTCTACCTCACAGGAAGTCAAAAAGGAGGAGGGACAGAAGAAAGGGGGAGAGAGAGAGAGAGAGAGAGAGAATACAACAATAACATGGCATCTTCATCCATGGTCAATAGACCATCCTCTAATAAATGGTCACTTTTAAATAATAAATCCCAGAACCCAGTGCTAAAAAGTGTGCTACAGTTGGTGGGAATATAAATAGACAAAAATCCTTTTAGAAAACAATTCAAGGAATGTGGGAATATATATCATCAAAAGCATTAGATGATTCAACTCTTTGGCCCAATGAGTCCACTTCATAGAACCTATTCAAAAAAAAAAAAAATTGCAAAATGGTGGGTAGGGGAGCTATATAAATAAAGGTGATTATCACAGCATAACTTAGAAACAATTTAAATATCTAACAAGGTTTGATTAAATAAACTTGAACCTATTATATGATGAAACATTGTTTTAAGTTTAATAATTTTAAAACATTAAAATAAATTTTAATTTAATTTTAATGTATTAATCTATTCAATGTATTAAATTAACTTAATACATTAAAATGAATTAAAGAAAGTAAGGCCTCAATTGAAAATATAACATATAGCCATTATCTTTAACCAAAATCTTCCTTGATAATGTAATAATAATAAAAAAAGGAAATTTGTGGATATTCTCATTATTTTAAGACAGTGGGGTTATGGGTAACTAGTAGTTTATTTCTATTTTCATCTGGATTTTCACATGTTTTTGTTTTGTAATGGGTTAAAAAAGAAATAATCATGAAATAATCAACAATTTATGAAATAATCATGACTACTTCAGAGACCCCCAAAGTCCTTTATTTTACTCAATGTACAAAAACAGGGAAGGAAGAACATTTTAGGGAGTATGCACCACATCGAAGGCACCTCGCCGTGGATGCCTTCCCTCCAGGGGCAGGATCTCAGTCCCAGGCCTGGGAGAATGGGTCAGGGGGCTGTGCCCTCCCAGGTGGTTCTGCGAATTCTGGGCACAGCCTGAAAGGAGGCCAGCTCTGGGAACATGAAACCATTCGTTGCCAGTTTAGGTCTCGTTTCTCCCATGTAAATGAAACGAAAGATAGACATCTCTTTTTTTTTTTTTTTTTTGAGACGGAGTCTTGCTCTGTCGCCCAAGCTGGAGTGTAGTGGCGCGACCTCGGCTCACTGCAAGCTCCGCCTCCCGGGTTCACACCATTCTCCTGCCTCAGCCTCCCGAGTAGCTGGGACTACAGGTACCCACCACCACGCCTGGCTAATTTTCTATATTTTTAATAGAGATAGGGTTTCACCATGTTAGCCAGGATGGTATCGATCTCCTGACCTCGTGATCCACCTGTCTCAGCCTCCCAAAGTGCTGGGATTGCAGGCTTGAGCCACGGCACCCAACCAAGATAGGCATCTCTTAATGGCTACTTTCCCAACAAAAAGCTGGATCAAAGGCAATTCTGGGGAGATGGCTGGGACATGATGAGAGTGCCACCTCCCTGCAGAATGCCATAATTACTCCCAGCCCCAGCGGCAGTCACCAGGGTTCTGCCCCAAACAGTAGAGGGCTGTATAAATAAGCAATGCCTGAAGAGTGACATCACAGGCATCTGTGCAGCACCAGGCTCAATGACTCCCAGATAACAAGACGGGCAGGACTGAGACCTCTCCCTTCATGACAAAGCAGTTCTGAGGATTCATTAAGATGGTCACAAAAGGAGCCTCCACCACAGACCCCTTTGCGTTGTGCTTTCTTGAGAATCAGGCAGAGTACAGCTAGCTCTCTAAAAGGGCTTCTAAGCCCTCCCAAATCAGGCAACTGGCTGTGAGGTGGCTGGCACTGTGAGGGCTGGGCACAGAACCTCGGGGGTGTCTGACTTTGAAGCTGGAAGGAACCTTAGAGACCATTTTCCTGCATCCCCCACCTCCACGCTTGAATGGCAACTGGGGAGAGGGGAGGAAGTAACCAGTTACCAAACGTCCTATTTTTCCTGTCCTGTTCCCACATGACCAAAGATTGCAGCTCAGCACACGAGCACAGGCACATTCTAGAAGGCTTTATTAGTGATAAGTCATAACTGCTTCCATGTCACAGGTGTTGATGCCCCACAAAGAGATCAGTAAAAACACTAAGCCATTTGCCAAACACGTAAAGATTCTAAGATACAAACTGATCGTAAAATGCGTATCAGGATATTTTCAGCTGTACCTGTCTTCCAAGTGCAGGAAACCTCATGTCTCATCTCGAGAGCTATACGCCCCCTCCCAGGCTCAAAGGAAAGCCTTCTCAGACTAAGGAGTCATAGCTTTTGCCCAGAAATGCACTCATCATCTCTCACCTACACCATTCAACCCTCCTAACTGGCTTTCAAAGTTAACCTGCCTTCAGTCCTTACTCCAGTGGAAACCAGCCAAGGCAGTCTTGCTAAAATCAAATTCATACATGATGTCCTCGCTTAAAACCCTTGAGTCTCCCCTTTGCCTAGAGGGCAGCTCAAATAACTTTCTGTCATGCAAAAGCCTTTAGGATCTAGCCCCTGCCTCCTTCTCTAGCCATAGGACCATTTCTCCATCTCCTTCTAGAACTTTACAGTCCAGTAACAAGTAACTGCTGGCATTTCCTGGCACACAGCACAGAGTCTCTGGCCTTTGTGACTTTACACTCCCTTCTCTATCGTTTTTCTCTGCCTCCACTGAATCTTCCTCTGAATGATCCACCTGGGCAAATCCTCACCCTTTAAGTCAACTCAGGGGTCACCTGCTCCAAGAATCTTCCCCATGTCCCACCCCCAAGCTGGCTAGATGCCCCTCTGTGGTCTCAGAGCTTCCATGCTTTTGTCTCCTTATCACTCCACATTCTGGCCACGTGTTTGTAACCTGACTGTCTCACCAGCCTGCCCTTTTAGAAGGGGCAGCCGGGCACACATCGCAGACATGCAGTAATAACCAATGAGTGGATGCTCAGAGGCTGCAGAGCCACTTTCCCAAACAAGAGGGGATTGCTCTGGACTGAGCCCCTGTCCACTGTGCTCCTTAACCTCGTGGCATGGAGTCATCCCCAGAACGCGACAGTGGGGAGAGAGGAAGGGGACTCAGCATGAGTGACCTGGGGCTGAAAGGCAGCCCTGGCCCTTGTCGCAGTCCTGCCTTTGGCCACTTTCTCCTTCAGGCACAAGATGCAGATGCTGCCAACCCTCCTCCTGCCTTGCCAGGAAGATGCAGGCTACCTCCATGTGGGTCCCTCACCTCGCGCAGCAGCAAGGAAAGGGAAAGGGCTTGGCATCCCACAGACATGGGCTCCAAGCAAGCACTGCACCAGCCAGCTGTGGAGCCGGGCAAGATGCTTCGCCTCAGTGGGAGAAGGGAGCTCGAGGTCTTCACCTGAGGAATGAGACGAAAAGTCTCACCAAGGGGCAAGGGTGGGGCGATGAAGTGAGATAACTTATGTCAAGCCCCTAGTGTGGGCAACTGCACTTAGGAAGCCAAGATGCCAACAGTACTTTAGTACCTATGTACACACTTGGAGTCACAACCCATCACCTACTGCAGCAAAAGCTTCCTGCTATCTGCTGTGTGAAGCAGTACATTTGAGGGAGAAACAGGGAGCTCCACAAAAGGATGACAAATATCTTTGAAGGCAAGTAGAGTTAGGGGCCACCCCGCCACTCCCAGGTTGGGCCCTGGACACCCTATAGATGATGGCATGTACATATGAGTATTTCCTATGATCCCAAACTGTGAACAGCCACTGGCTGGTCTGCGTCTTTGTTGTCTTCCCAAAGCTTATAAGGAATCCTCAATACACTGGTCTGCTAAATGTTTTTTACGTGGACCATTGCCCAGACCAGACATGACCTGACCATGTAACCTTGAACAAGGCCCTTGACACTTTTGTGCCTCAATTTCCTCATCTAAAAAACGCAGTCAATAAATAGTTCTGTGTCTCCTTTTTAAAGCACGTGCTGGGGCTAAAACAAGGAGGTAGAATCAAGTGGCCTCTCAAGTCCCGTCTGGCCCTGAGGGCTTGTGATTCACAGCTCTTTCCTGAATTTGCACCTCTGATTCAGACCCCTGTGTGGGTGACACAGGAGGAAAGGAAAGGAGAGGGGTGGTAGACTTCCGCCCAGGAATTCGCAAGCTGCCCAGTGGCACCCGCTCTGCAGGAAACCACATTCTGCACCATTCAGCTCTATCAGAGACATTGCCCTGTAATATGCAGATGAATGGATCAGAGGAGTCTGAGGACTTTTAAGATCTGAACAGAGGAGATAGTTGTTTGATGGGAATGGGAGAAAAAAAAACTGCCTTGCACACACCTGAGACTCTCCTGCTGATCCTGTCTAATTATGCCCTGGCTCCCAGTAATGACAGCTCCAGAAGTCTAAAAACTTAAATCTCAGATGTCATTAAATCAGATTAACTCCAATCTTGCTGGAGGGCTGGAGATGATCACAGAAACAACTTAGTCACCTTATCTTAAGATTTGGGGTGAGACAATTTTTCCAAAGCTTTCTAATCCACAACCCCAGATACTGGGCCACCAAGATGGATTTTTGAGGACTCAGACCCCAAATACTCCCACACCTAGGAAAAAACAGGTCACCTAAGGTCAATCAGTCACTGAGTGAGCCACTGCCACATGCAGAAGACAGAAGACTGGGTCTTCCTGTGGGTATATTACCACCTGACCAAGGAAAAAGTGCCCACACACATGTGTCCACACACTACAAAGTTACATAGTTACCCAAGCTGATCATTCATGATCACATATATAGTATCACAGAATGTCAGAGATGGGATGGACTGAAAGTCTAACTTTCCTATGTTAAAGACGATGAGGCCAGGCCACCTACAGAGCTGAGGAAGACTGTGGTAGGAGGAGTTTTTGAGGCAAGATCAGCAGTTTGGCTTTGGGCATGTATTAGATGTTATATGACACACATGTGGAGAGAGAAATGCATAGCAGAATTTGAACCTGTATTAAAGAAAACTGTGTGGTGTCTCACGCCTCTAATCCCAGCACTTTGGGAGGCTGAGGGGGTGAATCATGAGGTCAAGAGATCGACACCAGCCTGAACAACATGGTGAAACGCCATCTCCACTAAAAACACAAAAATTACCTGGGTGTGGTGGCATGTGCCTGTAGTCCCAGCTACTCGGGAGGCTAAGGCAGGAGAATCGCTTAAACCTGGGAGGCCGAGGTTGCAGTGCCCTGAGATCACGTGCCACTGCACACCAGCCTGGCTGACAGACCAAGACTCCATCTCAAAAAAAAAAAAAAATTTCAAGTCAAAAATCAAGTATTGGAGGGACAGAGCAAAGGACATAGAACAAGAAGAACCAGGGGAATCAAGGAAGGCTTCATGGAGGAGGTGAGTCCTGAACTGATTCAGATTGCACTAATATTCATAAGTAGCTTGATGGCCCTAAGTTTTGGAGCATACATTCTCTAATTTATTCCTCACAAGAAATCTGTGAAATAGTATTTTCCTTTCTCAACAAGAGGAAATTGAGATTATGAGAGGTTAAATCACTTATCCAATATTGCATATACTCTATGTGATAGTCAACCCCAGATGAATGGGATCCTGAGTTCTTTCTCCATATATCTCAGTGGTTCTTTTGTTGTTGTTGTTTTATTTTGTTTTTTGAGATAGAGTCTCACTCTTTTTGCCCAGGCTGGAGTGCAATGACACAATCTCAGCTCCCTGCAACCTCCACCTCCTGGGTTCAAGCAATTCTCCTGCCTCAGCCTCCCCATTAGCTGGGATTATAGGCACCTCATTATAGGCGCCCGCCACCATGCCCGGCTAATTTTGTATTTTTAGTAGAGATGGAATTTCACCATGTTGGCCAGGCTGGTCTCAAATTCCTGACCTCAAGTGACCCACTCGCCTCAGCCTCCCAAAGTGCTGGGATTATCCGCGTGAGCCACTGCACCCAGCTCAGTGCCTCTTTATCAAAAGCTAGCCTTTGATTGAGGATGCTGACATGACAAGTAGGAATATATTTAAATGAGGGAATGGCAAATGAGATTTTATTCTTCATCTGAGGCTTCCTTCTTCAAGAGCTCCCAAGAGCCTCCAGCATTGGGAAGGTTATTAGGTTTCTACTGCTTCTGTGACAAGTTTCCACAAGTTTAGTGGCTTCAAACAACAAAAGTGAACACTATGACAGTTATGGAGCTCAGAGGCTGACAAAGTCTCTCCGGACTGAAATCAGAGTGCCCGCGAACCTGCACCTCTTCCCAGAGGTCCCACTGGAGAATCTGTTTCCAGACGGTAGAGGCTGCCCTCATTTCTGGCTCGTGGGCTTCTTCCATATTCAAAATCAGCAATGGCCAGTTAAGCCTTTCCCAAATCACATCACTCTGACAGACTCTTCTTGCTTTTAAGAGCCTTATGCTTATGTTGGCCACACCTGGATAATCAAGGATAATCTCCCTATTTTAAAGTCGTTCTGAATAGCAAGTTTGATTTTATTCACTACTTTCAGTCTCTCTTGCCAAGTAACCTAAATTCTAGCAATTAGGTGGCGAACATATTTAGGAGGCCATTATTCTGCCTACAACAGAAGGACTTTTGGGTCAATTTCAAGATTGTTCCACTGTCATGAATCAACTCGATGGCAGGCAGGGCATCCAGTGAGAGGAGTCAAACTCTGGGCTCTACCTACCTGGGCTCACCTCCCCTCCATGAGAACATTCTGTAGTCTCTTGTTCTGCACATTTCTATTTAGTCTCCTTGTCCTTGGGCTTAACCAAAGTCACAGACATGTACATGACATGAGCAAGGTCATCTCATGCATCCTGTCACAGGAAACTTCCAGAAATCCCAGCTAAGAGAGTGTCTTCCCAGAGTCTCTTGCTCATTCCTTTCCTAAGTTGGCCTCCACCTCTCCTTTCATCTCCCTTGTATCTCTGTACTTCAACAGCCTCCCAACAAGGATTCCTTCCTAGAGGCCACCTAGAATGCCCTTGTCCACCCTCCTAGCCTGGGTAATTCCTACTGTCCAATAAGACAAAGCACAGACACCTCCTCCCCCATGAGCCTTCCACAACCTTCCACCCAAAACCAAGGAAGGGGCCTTCCTCTGGAGCATAGCAGCTTACCTCTGGCCATATTCTCCATGAAACTGTGAGTCATTTTGGAAGGGAAAGGCATTGACATCACATAGGGGCCATGAGTGACTGAAAGAACATATTATTAAACTCAGTGATGGAAAATTCCTTGTTTTCTAGGACACAGGAGAGTTGCTTTGTCTCTTCAACAGCATTCTAAGAAAAGATGAAAAATGCAAAGAAGAAGATTGAAAGGAGGAGGTGAAAAAAGAGGAGAAAAAGAAGGATGAGTCTTCCCACCCTACACCTACTCTCCCAGATGCCCCAAATGACTTTGTCTCTTCAGATATACAGCTGGGTATTCCAAGTCCTTCCACACCCAGGCCTCTCTCTCCTGCCAGGACACCAATGGGGCTCATGGTGGTGTCACATTAACCTCTGAGAACCAGTCTCAAAGGTCAAAAATGCCTCCTGGTCTCCCCAGCTTACCTTTTAAAAACTTTTCAGGTATCAAGCATCCAAAATCTATATAAACATTTGAGACATTTCTGATTTTAGCCAAATATTTTTCTTAGGAAATGACTTAAACCTACCACTTCAAGTTAAGAGATTGAACATAACTTCAAATTAAGGAGAAAGGAAGGGACATCATCATATTTAAAATTCAACTTCATAAATATGAACTTCAGCAAACAAACACAGAACCACCACTTTATGGAACTAGGGGCTTCTTTCAAAGTAAATCTTTTCCCATTTTCAATTAAATGAGATTTTCCTCTACTCCCAGCTCTCCCACATCCACCTTCTTCATTCCTTCATTAATACATTTACCCCATCAATAATCATTTGTCTTCCATCATCTTCCACTTACTATACCTATGGCATAGTACCTATCCTCTAGGAACTTATAACCCAGGAAAAAATAAGATCTATATATAAATATCTGGAAAATCCTAATTTTAATAGTAAATGTCATATGAATAATACAAACAATAGATACCATGGGAATTCATAGAGAGGTGGATTCATTTCTGGTTTAGAGTAATCAGGAAAGGCTGTGAGAGGGTGGTAGACATGAGTAAAGCTTTGCAGAATGCTTAGGATTTCCACAGGCACAGGGAGAACACATCAGGTAAAAACTAACAGCCCAAACTAGAAAGTGGAGGTAGAGAAAACTGGGTGTGTTTGCTTTGAAACTTTTCCTTTCATCCCCTGACTTTTATTGACCTGAGTTCTAAGAAAACGTTTTCCAGTAGGCAAAGAGACAAGTTAACTTTGTTCCAGCCTGTTCTCCTGGTCACTATGAAAATTCTGTGAGTAACTCCACTTTCAGAAGGGTGTCATAAATCCAGGTTGAGAAGATGAAGATTGTCTGCCTTCTCCTTCCTCTCTTTCCCCTTCACTCCACTTCACAACCCAAGAGTAACAAATGAATCCCAATTTCCGTCAAGACCACCATGCAGGAAAATCACTCTCTTCAGCAGGCTGAAAGCCTTTTGTTCGCTTGGAACCACAGGGCAAGCCTTCGTCTTTGCATCTGAAGGGTGACTTTCTAGGCTTGATGAAGAAGTGTCTGCAACAAGCCATGTAAGCCCTTGACCCAGAGAGGCCCCAGGCCTTAGGCATAATGTCTTCCCATTGGTGAAGATGAGATGAGCAAGGTGGATCTTATCTCTCCCCACATCCTGTACCAGTTTGGGCAGACAAGGAATCCTGGTTGAACAGACTGAGATAACACTTTATGAACATTCTTTTCCTGCTGCCTTTGATGAGAGAGATCTGAGGGAAGGCCCTCCCTGCTGAGGTCTGATGAGGACCCACAGGCCAAAATGTAGTCTGATTAACAGGCATCCCAAGCAGTGACTCAAACCATCGGCGATTTCAGAGGAAGCTTGTTATGGTGACTCCACAATTAGTACCGCAGCCCATGTGGCCAGTCAGTCCCGCAGGAGGCTGGACTAAGCACCATATAAAAGTCCCACCTTGCCGGGCTTCACAGTCCACAGCTTTTGCTGAGTCTTGTTGAAGATCAGGTAAGTGGGGCATCTGTGCCCTCTCTCTTCCTGTTACTCTGTCTTTAGGCGGCCACCGTTCTGTTCCTCCTCTGGACTGTACTTTCTACTGATTTTTTAAGTGGTTTGCCATTTCTTGGGCCTCACAAACTATCCTGTATATTCTATCCAGACTAGAATTTATCTATCTAGTCTCTTGCACCTGATTTTCGAAAGGATTCGTAGACTAGAAGAGAAGGAAAAAAACCTGTGGTAGGACTTGGGGTTTGGAGCTATGGATGTCTAGACAGAGGCCATGAGAGTACTCCCACCTTAGAGACAGGTGCCACAGGGAGCTGCAGCCAGGATAGAAAAGAGAAAGAGATAAAAAGCAGCCAAAGAAATTAGTTCTTACTTCCACTCCTCATTCCACTCCATTAGTTCTTCCATCCACTCCTCATTCCTCTTTCTCAACCCTTTATTTCCCAGTTCCCACACTGATATTTTTAACACAGATAATTTCGAATATTGTGTTTTTTTTTCAGGCTCTGCAAATCACCCTAGGATGTCCTTCAGTGAGCAGCAGTGCAAGCAGCCATGTGTGCCCCCTCCATGCCTCCAAAAGACCCAGGAGCAGTGCCAGGGAAAGGCTGAGGAGGTGTGCCTCCCCACGTGCCAGCACCCCTGCCAAGATAAGTGTCTAGTGCAAGCCCAGGAGGTATGTCTTTCTCAGTGCCAGGAATTAAGTCAAGAAAAATGCCCACAGCAAGGCCAAGATCCATGCCTACCTCCATGCCAAGATCAATGTCCACCTCAGTGTGCAGAGCCATGCCAGGAGCTATTCCAGACAAAATGTGTGGAGGTTTGCCCACAGAAAGTCCAGGAGAAGTGCTCATCCCCTGGCAAGGGGAAGTAGCTGCTCATATGTCTTCTGGGGTCAAGAAGATGGGCAGCAGATGAAACCCTGACCCCAGCCCGTGCTCTGGTGACCTTCTTCTGTGGGTACCTCTGTGTGCAATGTACCTTCTTGCCTCCTGGCTTCCTTAGCATTCCAGGACTTGGTCTGTGTCTTTCTATATTTCATCATCCTCTGTGAATAAGCATTGTTCTCAGCAGTCTGATGAAGGTCTCAAATGCAGGAACGGTGTGACTGTCAGGGAAGACCACAGAAGCCTAGCACAGCTTCCTTGGTGCAAAAATGCACCCAGCTCTGGGGGTGTAACAGCCAAGGATGCCTTCATTCATCTTTCAGAGTTTCAGGCTATCAAATGAGCCACAAAACAAACTGAATTCTGATGGACTTTCCACTTATCACCACCACCACCACCATCGCCGCCACCACCACCACCACCACCACTACCACCACCGCCACCACCACAGGTGTTGAGACAAAGTGACTTGCGGTGTTTCAAAAATCAAAACTTGGATGATTTTGTCCCTGTACATTAAAAAAAACAGGAAATTATTGAACATTGAAATGTTGGTTGTGCTTTTTTAAAATGAGCCAAAAGTATGTAAATAACTGAATCAAAACAACCAGAAGGGAAAGATGAGATGGATGTTTGGTGCTCTTGTCAATCTCTGTGCTTCACAGCTGGTCTAATGTGAGCCCTTAGTTCTCACCATGTACACTCTTTAGAGATGTGATTTGTGTCTGTGTGATGCAGGCTGGTCTGTTCTCCAGCTTCCTTGCCTTCCTCTCCCTGGTGAAGGTAAAATACATAATAAAGCTGATCCTAAGGCTGATATCTGACTTGACGTGTGTTCTCTTTTCTCCACCATCAAACCCCTCACTGTCCTTGTGATAACTGTCTCCTCCTTTGGTGGGGGAGGGGAGTAATCTGAAACAGGAATAAAATACAGACCTCACCGGTGCATAAAACAGCAATTCCAGAAGAGACCTCCTAAAGGTCACCGAGACCACCCTACCCACAACATATCCTAGGTTCACCCACTTGTACACTTCACACATGAGAAAATCCAGGAAGGGGCTAGGACCTGCCCACACTCAAAACCTCAGGTCCAGGTTCTTTCTGCTACAGCATCTTTCCTCTCTGATCCTTGCTTTCCAAAGGAAAGGGCTGAAATGGAAAGGAGGGGAGATGTGTGGAAGAGGGATCCCAAGTTAATTCATGACACCTACAAACATAGCATCTGTGTCAAAGGAGAGAGCGAAGCATGCCTCTGAGATGAATGCAGACTCGAGAACCAAAACTGTCTGCCCTGCCATCTGGCCAGGTTTCAGGTAGGCCTGGGGCCTGGGTAACCGGTCTGCTGTTCCCTACCCATGGAGGAAACACAGGCAGCGGCCACTGGGGTTTGTGAACGGGTTGAGAGGGCACTGTACTGACATGAAATAGTCACAGGCTGCTCCCTCGGCAGTGGCCCGAGCTCCAACCTGAGCCCAAAGGAAGCTATGCCAAGGACCAGCTTCCTGGGGGGGATGTAGCTTCTTACCCATTCTACCGGTCCCCCTCCCTCCTCAAGCCTCGTGAGGAGGAGGTGGAGGGCCAGGACAGCCCGTCCCTGTAGGGTGTGTGGAGCTCTATGTCTCAGTTGTTTGGCTAAACTGAGGGTCACTGAGTCTGTGGGTGACATGGACCAGGCCCTGAATTCCATGCACATTCTCTATGGAGATTCTAACAGCAACCTTGGGGAGTTCCTATGCTGCCCATTGCTTAGGAACTTGTCATAAAGCCGGTAAGTGGTGAAGTCAGGATGCTCGCCCAAGTCCCTCTGACTCCAGAATGGAGCTCTTACTTTTGTAATGAAAGTGCTATGGCATACAGAAACGATTTCCAAAAACTGTCTTCTCATTCATTCATTTATTTATCCACCCAAAACATGCTCGCTGATCACCTACCAGGTGTCAGTCACTGTGCCAGGTGCTGGAGAGACAGTGGTGAAGCTGGCAGTCAGTATCCCTGTGCAGAGCTACAAGCTGTCTCTTCTGCAGGCCACATGCACCAAGGGTACCTTTCTGAAAATCTCCTGGGTGTCTCAAGTCCCTGAACATCTCCAGATGCCTGAATCACAGTTCTCTTGCCTCCTTGCCTAGTTGAAATAGGTTTTCTCATCCATTTTCCAACTTTGGAATAAGCCAGCTATTCCCTAGGGCTAGCAGCTCCCAGAGCTCCATTCTTCAGAGATGCACCAGAGAAGCCTTCCTATCAGTGAAGCTTCTGTTCAAAAACACTTTTCCAGCTTGGCTCAAGTCCAAGAAACCTCTTTGTTCTCCAGCATCAAAGGCATGCACAGATTGGAGTCCAAGATCAGACACCCAGGCATTAAGAGGGAGCACGGTGCTAATGAACAGGGGGAGTCCAGACTTATCAGAGAGAGGAGAAATCTGCTGATTACGGGGTCGGCCTCTACGGTTAGGAAGGGGACAAGTCTGCAGATTGCAGATAGGTGAGCAGACGCCGAGCAGCCAGCAGGCTTTCATCTAGTTCTGTCATAGGGACCTCCACACCTCCTCGTGCTCACAGAGGTCTGCCCCAGCCACTGCCTGGGCCACTGCTGCTGCAGCCTGGTCTCTAAAGACACAGACCAAGTCCACGGCCACAGAGGCCACAGGGACAGCTAGGACACAGCATTCAGACTTCCCCAGCTGCCGCTTCTGTGCTGAGCCTCTCAGGAAGTAGGGAGGGGTCTTACTAAGGAGATGTTAGGGTTTCTAGTTAACAGTTAACTCAACATGAGACAATAGTGGATCTGTGGGCCCCACAAGCCAAGAGGAAAAAATACAAACTGACAGGAATTCATAGGAGGAGCTGCGGATTCACTCAGTCATTCAAGATATTCATGGAGAAACTGCTATTCCAAGTCAGACTCTGGAAACCTGCGACAGCGCCTGGAGGCAGGCAAGCAGAGCAGTGGCCTGAACGACTTTCACATCAGGAAGTGTTGAAAAATATTTAGTCTACAAAAGAAAATACCCGAGGGAGTGGGACAGCTGAACTCAAATATTTTAAGTGCTTTTATGAGGGAGGAGTGAGATTTTTGTGAAGTGCCAAAGAACAAAGTTAGGACCCACGGGCAGAAATCATGAAATTGGGCTCAGTTTAAGAATTTTCTTATAATGAGATCTATTGGACGGCGACAGGAGCTGCCTTTGGATGCATTGTGTCCCATGAACTAGAGGTTTGCAAGCCAGTGGGTGACAACCAGCTCCTCCCAATCCATCAAATACTGTGACTCCTCTAACTCTAACTTATATGTGGAAATGGGACCCAGGGGCAGGGAGCCTCCCATGAAGGGAGATTCAGAAGACCTGACCGCAAGCTCAGGAGACAGGAAGTTTTCCTGGCTTCCAGAACACTCCTGGGAGCCTCTTCAGGGGGCCCAGACTTCTGGGGACCAGCAGAATGTGTGACCATGGCTTGAAACTAAAGGAAAGGAGGAAGACAGGTAAGTGATGGGAAGTGGCTCGCCCAGACTTAGGGTTTTCTTAATGTTTTTGGACCCACAAATGCTTCAGCCCTGAGTAGCACCCTACAGTGATTCCTTACTGCTTTCCAATCTTGTTCTTCCCAGCCGGGTTTAGTGTGTTTGCTCCCTTTTACGACTCTTTTCTTTACCATCCAGACACCCTTTCTCTTCTGCACCTAAGTGATCCACCTGTTCTTCCGCCTGACAACCCATCGCAGATTCCTTTCTGCCTGCACCTTCCTCTCTCCCACCCAGGGCTCTCCCCTGTTTGCCTCAGCCAAACCAGGGGTTTCAACCTGACCTCCAGGAAGCCCTCCATGGTTTCAGCCTAGTTCCTAAGTACTGCAGCTTGGGCTCTGCGCTGCAGTGGCCCCGGGGGTCTGCAGTCCTCTACCAGCTGCCTGCGTGTGAATGACACACGTATCCTGTTGGCATAAGAGCCCAGATGACAGCTCCTGGGGCTGGCTGTGTTCTTGCCGGACTTCACAGGGCCCATCACACTGAGGTCTGAGACACCCTCACGGCCGGCCACCAGCATGCCCCCCGAGCAGAGACAAAGGAGGGTGCTGGCATCCAGACCACCTGGACAATCCCTTTCATTGATAGGGTAACCAGTTCATCTTGATTTGCCTGGAATTGTCCCAATTTTAGCATCGAAAGTTCTGAATCCTGGGAACTCCCTCAGTCCCCGACAAACTGGGATGGTTGGTTGCCCTGAGTACCTGTGTGTATAAGACATGATGCCTTCTTCCAGGTAGGGGAGCACAGAGAGAAAGTAGACGAGGCCCTCCACGCTACAGACACTTATAGCCCAAGGGATTTTTCTGGAAAACTGTAAACCCAGGAGGCCTAGTTCCCACTGCCTGCCCCCTCCATAGCCACATTCTCCATGAGCAGGGGTGGGGGCAGCAGGGGCTGGTGAGGGGTGATCAAATACTAGATCGATGAACAGGTTCCCAGCCTAGGCCTGTTTAAGCATGAACTGGCAGGTCTTGACCAGGAGAAGTGGTATCATGGGGGCCACCACCACCATTCCTGCTCCTGTCAATAACCACATGGACAGCAGATCTGGACTTGTCCACTCCTGCTCTCCTCTCCCATGGACACCTGCCTCCCATCTGAAAATGGTTGAAAGAAAAGAGGTGGCCAGCTGGCAGGGCCTTCTCAACTCAACCTCCCTCATCACCTGGTTCCCCAGCCAGTCTCATAACCAGTCCTTCCTCGTTTAGAAGCCACTGGGGACCCGTTTTCTCTTCTCTTCCCAACAGCACCACCTGCTGGCCATAGAGGCACTTGGCCTTCTGCGAATCACACCCAGTCTGGCCTGAGTTGGAGATGGCCGCACACACTGGGGCCCAGTCAATGCTCTGTGTGGAGAAGACAAGAGGACAGAGATGCAGCATCTAACAGAGTCAGAGGAAGGCTATATGTGCAAGACAGAGTTACACTACTTATAGGGTGGGAGCAACACGAATAATGGTTCAGGACATAGGATCCAGAATCAGACTTCTGGAATTCAAATCTAAATTCCACCACCTCTATTGTTTCCTTAAAACAAATTTCTCCTATGTGAGAGTATGTGACGCAGAATCTCCTATGTGCCAAGCCCTGGAGTTACAGCAGCGAACCAGATACACAGAATCCCTGTCTCCCAGAGCTCACATGAGGAGGAAGACAGACAAAAAGCAACTCAGCAAGTGCATAAATAAGAAAGTGAAAATGAAGAAAATGAAACAAAGTGATGAGGAGTGTCCGGGGAAGAGGGATGCTCTTTAGCTCGGGTGGCGTGGAAAGGCCGATCTGAGATGGGGATGTCCGAGTAGCAACATGAACAATAGGAAGGAGCCATCCATGTGGGATCAGGTGTGAGCATTAGCGCAAAGAGAACAGCAGGTACAGGGAGTTCTGCAGGTCAGACCCCCTCTGGAGCCTCAAACTCAGACACTGCATTTGAAGGTAGACACGGGCCAACTTTTGGTTCATCCAAATGAACATGAGCAAAAGGGCAAGGTCTCTGGGCACCTTGTCACATGAGCTGTGGCTGAAGGAAGGGGGCGTTTCATCTGGAGATGACTTAGGGACACACAGTGGCTGTCTTCAGGCCTTTCAAATGTCGAAGAGAGAGGCCGTGGATTTATTATTTGTGATCCCAAGGAGAATAGCATGGATCGGTGAGTTCTGGGCACAGAAAAGCGGATTCTGCTCATATCAGGAATAAAATGGCCTAGCAAATGAAATGAGCCACTCATGAAGTAGTGATCCCACCCTCCATGAAATATGCAAGCAGAGGCCAAATAAGTAGCTGAGATTATAGGAAGTGTGGATGCAATTCTTTTTCATCAATAATTATCACCTACTCTTCCACTTGAATTGCTTATAGGTTACCACAAGATTTTGCTTCTCTCTGAATGCAGTAAAATAGCCTTAGTCAGCCAGTCACTGGAGGGACGGCTGCCCCAAGGTTGGAGAACATCACAGCAGGGCAGGAGAAAACTGGCTGTTGGGTACAGAACACGCTTCTTGTCAAACCCAGAGCAGATTCTGGCAAAGACGAAAAGTGGAGGTCCTCACCTCCCTTTCATATGTTCCCCTTTTCTGTCCCAGCACCAGAAGATGGAATTTCCTTTCCTCACAATGGTCTAAGAAAAAACTAGTCTAAGCAATTAGAGAAAATATCCTCCTCTTCCCAAGTCCTGAAAGTTTTTATGTTGCACACCCTGGTAATAAAAATATTTCAGCTTCACAATAAACATATAAAAACGGTGTTCAACCTCTCATTATTCATCAGAGAAATGCAAATGAAAACTTCAAAGAGATGCCACAACATACTGACTGGAGGGGATAAAAGTAAAAAGACAGAATCACAGTGTGGGTGAGGTTGTGGGAGTGCAAATTGGTGCAACCACTATGGAAAACTCTTTGACAGTCATTACTAAAGCAGAATGTATACACAGCCCATGACTGAGCAATTCCTCCCCTAGGCATCTGCCCTGCATATAGTCACCAAAAGTCAAATATTAGAATGTTCATTCTAGCTCTCATCAGGCATCCTTGTGAAAGTGACATCACCTTTAAACCCTTGGTGGCAACCCCAACACACTGCCATGCAGCCCAGGGAAGACAGGGCAACCTGGAAGTCCAACTACTTCCTTCAGATCATCCAATTTTTCTATGATTATCTGAAATGTTTCATTGTAGGAGCAGCAATGTGGGCTCCAAGTAGATGCAGCAGATCCACATGTCCCTCTGAGGGAAGGCTGTGGTGCCAATGGGCAAGAACACCATGATGCTCAAGGCCATCCAGGGGCACCTGGAAAACAACCCAGCTCTGGAAAAACTGTTGCCTCATATCCAGGGAAATGTGGGCTTTGTGTTCACCAAGGAGGACCTCGCTGAGATCAGGGACATGCTGCTGGCTAGTAAGGTGCCAGCTGCCACCCATGCTGGTGCCATTGCCCCATGTGAAGTCACTGTCCCAGGCCAGAACACCGGTCTGGAGCCCAAGAAGACCTCCTTTCTCCAAGCTTTAAGCATCACCACTAAAATCACGAGTGACACCACTGAAATCCTGAGTGATGTGCAGCTGATCAAGACTGGTGACAAAGTGGGAGCCAGCGAAGCCACACTGCTGAACATGCTGAACATCTCTCCCTTCCCCCTTGGGCTGATTATCCAGCAGCTGTTCAACAATAGCAGTATCTACAACCCTGAAGTGCTTGATATCCCATAGGAAACTGCATTCTCGCCTCCTGGAGGGTCTCCGCAATGTTGCCAATGTTTGCCTGCAGATTGGTTACCCAACTGTTGCATCAGTACCTCATTCTACCATCGATGGGTACAAGCAAGTCCTGGCTTTGTCTGTGGAGACTGATTGTACCTTCCTACTTGCTGAAAAGGTCAAGGCCTTCTTGGTTGATCCATCTGCCTTTGTGGCTGCTGCCCCTGGGGCCACTGCCACCACTGCTGCTCCTGCTGCAGCTCCAGCCAAGGCTGAAGCCAAGGAAGAGTGGGAGGAGTTGGACGAGAATATGAGATTTGGCCTATTTGAGTAATCATCAAAAGGCAACCGACTCAACCAGGTTTATTTTCAAAACAAAGAAATAAAGGCTTACTTCTTTCAAAAAAATATTTATTCTAGTGTTATTCATAATATCCAAGTATCAGAAAGATACAAATACACATCAATGAATAAAAAACAGTGATATAGTCACACAGTGGAATTCCATACAGCAATGTGTACAAATGATCTACAGCTACACACAGCAATAGGGATGAATCTCACAAACATAAAGTAAGTGGCCAAAAAAAAAGACACATAAAAAAGCATTAGGATGAAACATATGAAATTGCCATTTATGAAGGTCAAAAACTGTTCACAGGGTTCAACATAAAACACTCTGTATAGTTCCATTTATATCATTTATCATAGGGTTCAACATAAAACATTCTGCATAGTTCCATTTATATCATTTATCATAGGGTTCAACATAAAACACTCTGTATAGTTCCATTTATATCATTTATCATAGGGTTCAACATAAAACACTCTGTATATTTCCATTTATATCATTTATCATAGGGTTCAACATAAAACACTCTGCATAGTTCCATTTATATCATTTATGTACATTATGTATAAAACCTGGCCAAATAAATCTCTGTTGTGGACAGTAAGAACGTGGCTGTGTGTGTGTTGGTTGTAGTAGCGTGGTCATTGGATAGGAGACAAAGGAAGGCTTCTGTGTTGCTGGTAACATTCTATTTTTTTGTCTGGGGGTTGCTTACCTCGTTGTGTTCAGTTTGTGAAAATTCATTCAGCTGGACATTTACAATATATGCACTTTTCTGAATGCATATTTTAATAAAGAGTTGAAAGTTTTATTGAGGTTCATCATATAATACATATATATTATTTAGAAGCAATAGATATGTACTGTCATTCTCACATCATATAAGTTAAAAAACAAACACAAAATACAGACAATTTTAAAAGGCAAGATAAAAATACATAAAGAAAAAAGTTCAAATTTTTTCTTTCTGCTCCCAATGAATAGTTTTATGCAACATCAGTGAACAATCAGCTCCCTCTGGAGATTTTTTTATAATGAAGTCCTGGGTTACTTAAAGGTTGCATGATCTTTGGCAATTCTCCAGCCTCAGCTTCTGCGTCTGTAAAACTGTACTGATGATCACCCACCCATCCTAGATGGCTGTCCTCAGGATCAAATGAAGTATTTGTAGAAGTATTTAGTAATTCGTAAAATGTGAAGGATTAATATGATTATTACTATTAGCAGATAGTTACTATTAACATAGATTTACATGCTAGTGAAGCCAATTCTATAGTAGATAGTTTGGATTTCATTAAAAGTAGCTAGAGATTTCAAGAAGAGTGTTCCCCATCACTAGGATGGCAAAACTATCTGCCAAAGATGTTGCAGAGTGATTCCTGCACCAGGAAGAGAGTGGAAATAATAATATCAAAAATGGCAATAATGGTGAATACTATATGGTAGATATTTTCTAAGCACTTTATGTTTATTAGCTGCTATTATAACCCTTATAACAAGCAAAAGAAGGAGGTCATATTAATATGACTATTTTATAGACAAGAAACTAAGGCTCAACGAAATTAACCTACATAAGATCTCAGAGATAACAATTGAGATAGCCTAGTTTAGATGCTCTTCACATTACCCTCCAAAGCTGATGCTAGCATTCAAAATCTATTCCCATTCAGCAAAGCTCAGTCTAATATCAAGGCAAACTTCCTTTCATTAATCTATTATTCAGCAAGTATTTTTGAGCCCCTATTACATGTCAAGCTCTATACTGGGTATTGGGTATGCAATGGTAAACAAGCAAACACAATCCCTGCACTCAGAACATATGATCTTAGTAAAAGAGGCA
The DNA here is from genome assembly GCF_008728515.1 of Papio anubis. Taxonomy (NCBI): domain Eukaryota; kingdom Metazoa; phylum Chordata; class Mammalia; order Primates; family Cercopithecidae; genus Papio; species Papio anubis. Next base: position 123,783,927 of record NC_044976.1, read on the forward strand.
ATCAGCACTTTGGGAGGCCGAGACGGGTGGATCACAAGGTCAGGAGATCAAGACCATCCTGGCTAACACAGTGAAACCCCGTCTCTACTAAAAATACAAAAAAACTAGCCAGACGTAGGGGCAGGCGCCTGTGGTCCCACCTACTTGGGAGGCTGAGGCAGGAGAATGGCGTGAACCCAGGAGGCGGAGCTTGCAGTGAGCCGAGATAGCGCCACCGCACTCCAGCCTGGGTGACTGAGCAAGACTCTGTCTCAAAAAAGAAGAAAAAAAAAAAAGAGGCAATCAGTATAAGAAACACACAAAAATAAATACATGATTCTAAATTTTGTTACATTCAACAAAAGAAAGTTCTAGGTTATATAAAATAATGAATTGGAGAACCTAATTTAGCCTAGAGATCAGGAAAATCTTCCATGAGAAAATAAAATTTAATCTGAAACTGGAGAGAGAGCAGGAGTTGTCCAGGTGACAAGAAGAAAAAATTATAGCAAAAACAAAAGATGGTTCTGATATAGGAAAAGCCTGATTTTTGTCTCAGACACAAAGATAGGGAGTGAAAGGACTGTGTCCCCAGACAGGGACAGGAGGTGTGTGGGCAGAAGCAGACCCCGCAAGCCTCTGAGACCACATGACAGGTTTTGACTTTTGCCCTAAGAGTGAAGCAGTAAGGATTTTTAAGCAGAAGAGTGACAAGATTCAATTTGCAGATTGTAAATATTGCTCTAGTTAAAGTGTGGAGAATGGATTAGAGGAAGCAAGCAAGAAGCGAAGCGGGAGCCACTGGGGACACCAAGGCTATAGCCAAGTCTCTGGAATGATCTCTGTGCAGCAGCAGCCACCATTTCCAGGAGCAGCTGGGAAAGACTAAAGGAGGAACAGGTTTGGGTGCAGTGCAGGTAAGAAGACCAGGGGCTCAGTTTTGAACCTGTCCATTTTGAGATGCATATAGAACCACCAAGCAGAGATACAAAGTAAGCACTTACATCTGAGTCAGGAGCTCAGGAAAAAGTCAGGAATGGAGATCTACACTTGGGAGCCATCATCATAGGGGTAGCATGCTAGCTTTGGGGTGGATAGATCATCCAGTGACAGAATATAGATTAAGAAAAGAAGGGAACTTAAGACCATGCCCTGAGAAAATTCAACAGCTAAAGGTTGAGAAGAGGGAGAGCCCTTGACAAAAGATTAAGAAGCAGTCAATGATTTAACAGAAAAGTCATGAAGAAGAGAGTGTGCAAAATGTTGAATGCCACTGAGAATCAGGAAGTGCCCACACCGAGTGACAATATGGAGAGCAGGCACGGGGATGGGAGGGTCCAGCCAGGCAGGTCACCCAGGGATTGCTCAAATACTGGAACCTCTTCCCATCCACGTCTCTGCTTCTAAGGCACAGTGGTTTGGCATCAAATCCTGGTACATCAGAATAAGTGAGTGAATGAATGATAAATGATCTGAGGACCCAAAAGGTTTAACAGCTTGACCAAGATTATCCGGCCAGTAAGTATCAATGCCAGAGCTGAAACCCAGCTCATCTGATTCCAATGCCCATATTCTTGGCTTAAAAATACAAGCTTTAACCCAGGGGAAATACCTCTGATGACACACTCTCTGTCATGTTTAATATCATACTTTAAGGACTATTACACTTATCTCTAAAACTGAATCTATGGCTTAGGAGTTCATCAAAAACTGGGGTAGAGAGTGACAAGCATCCCCTACAGTCACCTATCGAGGAGATAATGAGTGAGGGAATAACCTTTACACCAAATGAATGTATAATTTGGATTACATCCTTGAGACCCTGTCTCAACTGACGAGCATGTGAGACTCTGGCCATTCGCCCTGTAGGGCCAGCTCAGCAGGGAGCTTGGTGTTCTGAAGTTGTGGGTCAGGGGTGATGGTGGTGACTGTGGTATCGTGGGGGGCACCACTGGCATTCATGGTTGAAAGAAAAGAGGTGGTCAGCTGTCAGGGCCTTCTCAACTCAACCTCCCTCATCACCCGGTTCCCCAGCCAGCCTCAAAACCAGTCCTCCCTCCTTTAGAATCCACTGGGGACCCCTTTTCTCTTCTCTTCCCAACAGCACCACCTGCTGGCCATAGAGGCACTTGGCCTTCTGCTAATTGCACCCAGTCTGGCCTGAGTTGGGAGATGGCCGCACACACTGGGGCCCGGTCAATGCTCCGTGTGGAGAAGACAATGCTCCGTGTGGAGAAGACAGAGATGCAGCATCTAACAGAGTCAGGGGAAGGCTGTATGTGCAAGACAGAGTTACACTACTTATAGGGTGGGAGCAACACGAATAATGGTTCAGGACATAGGATCAAGAATCAGACTTCTGGAATTCAAATCTAGACTCCACCACTTCTGTTGTTTCCTTAAAACAAATTTCTCCTATGTGAGAGTATGTGACACAGAATCTTCTATGTGCCAAGCCCTGGAGTTACAGCAGCGAACCAGATACACAGAATCCCTGTCTCCCAGAGCTCACATGAGGAGGAAGACAGACAAAAAGCAACTCAGCAAATGCATAAATAAGACAGTGAAGACAATAAAAGAAAGTGATGAGGAGTGTCCGGGGAAGAGGGGTGCTCTTTAGCTCGGGTAGCGTGGAAAGGCCGATCTGAGGTGAGGGCAACAGAGATGATGGGTTACACGATGGTGGCGATGACAGGGCGCTGGAGGTGAGAGGAAGTCTGAGGGAACCTTTTCTTGAATGTGAATTGACTGGCAAAAGTGTCACTGAACCCATTACCTTTGATTTCTAAATAGCCAGAATGGCAAAGCCTATCTATAGATTACTCATTGTGTTCTCATTCATTTATTTATGTTTTCATTCAACAAATCTTTATTGAGTAGCTACTGTATGCCAGGCTTTCCTTTAGGTGCTGGAGATGTAGCAGTAAACAGACCAAAAGTGCTGTTTTTGTGGAGTTTACACTTAGAGGACACCAAAAGCTCATTTATTCATTCACTGAGCTCCGGCTGAGCACCTAATGCCAAGCATGATGCCAGACATTGATGGGTTCCAGACCCTAAACAATAGGGCTGTCTTGGGGTGGGCACATTGTGGTCAAGGTGAATATGCACCTGTGTCTGTTTAGGTTTGTTCACAGGTATAAACACACACCTGCCTGAGCATGTATCCCATCAGACCTCAGACAACATGTATATACTGTTCAGATTTTATTCAAAATGCATCAGGAAGACCCTGAAGGCGTTTCAGCAGAGGCTTTTTATTTGATTCAAACTTCAAAAGATTATTCCATCTGCAAAATGGATAAAGGTTGGATGATGGAGGAAGCATGAAAGAGGGAGAGGAAGGACCTGCTACTGGAACTATGGCTAAAGATGGTAGATGGCAGCAGTGGAAACAAAGACAAGAGGGTGACGCTAAGTGTTCTGGAGGAATAACTAACAGGAGTAGCAGGGGGACTCGACGTGTGGGGTAAAGGAGGAGAAAGAAGGCAGAAAGACTCCCACATTTACGGCTTAGGCCACTAGGTGGATGCAGAGAGGTGAGGACTAGGAGATATGTGAATATATGTCTGAAACACAGAGATATCTGGGCCAAAAATGAACATATTTGAGAGCTGTCATCACATAGAAAGTAGTTAAAGATATGTGAGTGGTTGCGATCATCCAAGGAGAAAAGAGGGCCCCACCGAGCCGGGGACACCACAAGATCTCAGGGTTGGACAGTGGAGAAGGAGCCTGTACAGCCTGCTGACAAGGAGCAGTCAATGAAGGAGGAGAAGCTAGGAGGGTGGAGACTGGAAAGACAAGAGAAAACACGTGTCCAAGAAAGGAAGGATAATCAATGGAGTCAACCAATACTAACTGGTCAAGAAATGCAGAGTGGCTGGTGACCTTGATGAGGACAGCCTGAGTGGGGACACAGAGGCCAGAACAGAACGGAGTGGACTGAGGAGCAAAAGGAGGTACCAAGTAGGGTGACCTGTGGGGTTCCCAGATGCAGCTGGATTGGTTTGCTGCTCAAAGAAAATCCCAGCTCAGACCTACTATGGGACAGAAGGGGCCTTCATGAAAGATGGCTGGCTGCAGGTGTCCAGGTGTGGGAAGGCGAGTGGGAGGAGGCAGGACTGAGCAGCACTTCCCCAAACCAGGAGGCAAGCCAACACTGAAGCCCAGGCTTCCATTTATAGAGTTTCCATAAGTGGACCTGGACTACTCCACCCTGTTCACAAAGCAACCTCGCCTGAACCTTTGACACCAGAGGCTGAGTCAGGCCCACATGGCAAACACACTTTAAGCCCTAATCAGACTTTGCATGGGTTTACTCAGCCCACACCTGCTTCTCTGCCCCCACCATGTCCTCCTAGAAGAGGGAGCACCTCTTTCCCGTTACCCCCCAGAGCCTCACCTACATGAGGTTCACACACTGCACCCTCTCACACCATATGCCACACGCACACACACACACATACATACATACACACATACATACACAGGGCCAGTGTGATGATTCCAGATGCTGGAAGCATGCCTCCCCTTGCCCTTTACCAAATGCCTGCCATCCTGGCCACAGAGGCGAAGGAAAATGACAACTCTGCCCTTTGGTAATGCATGCTACTATTTTTGTCCATCACAGGGTCCTCAATTTGAGGCCTGAGTATTCCTAGATTTCCTCTGGTGTTGGAGGAAGCCCTTGCTGTCAGGGAAGCCCCAGTGTGAAGACAGGACACAGCAAACCTCAGGGAAACCCTGGGATGAGGAAGACGACAGCTCCACCCTCGAGCCTGCAGAGGGAGTGCAGTGGAGAGACACAGTCCTGGCCTTAAGGTTATCCCCAGTTTGAGGAGAAAGAAAAGGCCCTCAGCCTCAGAAGATCCCCAATGCCAATGTCCCCACAAAGTGTGAGGGTCTCCATCCTACGCATCTCTGTCCTCACCCTCTCCGGACTTGGATTTTTTAAAGATATAGTACAAAATACAAAATGAAAAGCACGTCCAACTTATTCACCTTTAAAGAGCCCTGACCAAAACATGACAAGTGTGTTTCTCCAATCATATGTTGAGCACTCATCTGAGGTCTAACCCAGGCTGGAGTTAAAACATCGACTCTGACACTCCAGTCTTTATATCATCATATCTACCACCAACACATCACCCACATTTACCTTGACCCAGTTTCAAATGCAAGAATTTCAGATTCAAGGCGGAGCAGGGGTCAAGAACTAGCGTACAGTCAGGCTCCTCAAAATGTGGCCTGTCCCTGTTCACACGGCCCAGGCAAAGCCTCACCAGGGAACCACGCTCCAGCTCCCTGCCCCACTCCAATCCTGCAGACGCCAGGTGACATTCCTGAGGTCACACAGCCTGACTAATGGCACGGCTTAGTGGAACTGACTCATGGAAAGAGTTGCCCCATGTGCATTTGGAGGACAAGGACAGTTGTGCAAGGTGTTTGTGACAGGCCATGAGGAGGGGCAGGACGTGAGGCAGCAAGGAGGATCAGTTGGTAATCGTCATTACTTCTACTAGATTCTCCCGGTGACAAATACACCTCAGTGCCCATAGCGCTAGATGTTGCAAAGCAAAGCTGCACTTCCACCCACGGCCTCAAATGGCATTAAAGAGTCACTCTGCTTCAGCTCACGTGAAATCAAGCCATCAGTCCCATCTGACTGCCCCCTGAATCCCAGCTCTGGGCTAGGTACAAGAGCTGGGGATATGAGGTCTGTTCAGACGCTTTATCTGTGAAAGAATAGGATTGCACTAGATGCTCTTCCACCTTTGACATCCAGTGGTTCTAAGCAGGTCTCGGCAGGGACCCTGGAGTATGTCATACATATGTGACACAAGAGGGGAACCCACCCAGAGCACCCAAGTGCAAGGTCCCAATAAAGGAAGGCCCAGTCTCCAGCTCCGTACCACAGGCTAGTGGCAAATCCCTGGCACAAAGAATGTTGGCAGTCAAATACAAATGTGAGGATCGTTCATCAAACTGGCATGCTGTGTCCATTCATCTATTCATTCATTCGATAAGCACTTAATGGGAGCCTTCTAGGCCTGCTATGGAGCCAACTGCTAGATATGCAGAATATAATAGACAAAGCCACTCCCCTCAAGGGCCTCAAAGTCAACTAGGAGAAGCAGAGGCAGAAACAGGAAGAAAAAAAAAAAAGCAATATGCTGAAAGAAATACAATGTTGGAGAAATGTCCAGCTTTTTAAGCTTGGCAGACTTGAGCAACTCTGCCAAGGTGAGTGGGGAAACAAATTCATTGAAGACATAGTTGAGCTATTATTAACACTTAAAAGAAACTGGACTTGGAACCCCCACCATCAACTTGGCCTCTAATTCATGACATATATGACCTTTGTACTCTCAGTTTCCTGACTTATAAAATGGAAGTACTGAAGTATGTGCCCACAAAGCACAGAGTTCTGAATACTAAAAAAATAATATAGTAGCTCCTAGCTTAAGCACGGACCCAAAAACAAAATGTAATTCAGTCTCTAGAGGTCAAAATCAGCCATGGGCTCAAGCACTAAGTAAGCTCAATCCTTAAGGAGTGACAACATTCAAATCGCAATACAACTGCAACATTTTAAGCAGTAGAACATTTCTAAGTGTTAGTAAACGTCTTAGCATTTCCTTGATAATTATACTAATAATACAATAACTCTGTTAGATTAAATGGATTTGTGCCTTCCTGCCCTGCATAACTGAAAGACAGATGATGTAACTCTATATTATGATTCAAGGTCTCAAGGGGCTAGGTCCTCGAACCTAATTAGTCAGAGAATATAGGTCAACATTAATTGATAATTCATGAAAATGGCTACCTTGGGTAATTTCCTCCAAAATTTAATTGACTCAATAATTCCATGGAGGAAACTTGTACATTGTCCTGGAAGTGGTGGCAATAGAGATGGCAATGGGAAACCATTTGCAGCTAATTCAAAACAAAGTAGTCCTGAGAGAAACCCTCAGCTCATGATCTGGGAGCCTTGTACAGAATTTTCTGAAACCAAGCAAATGTTTTGCTTTGGGGACAAAATAATCTGCTTGTGCTATGAAGCAGAAGATTGGGCATTCAGCCAAGGACCTCTGAAGGGGACACAGCTGACCCTAAGCTGCTTCCTACAGAAAACCCAACCCTACCTGTGGGTGGCGCAAAGGCTTGGCTCCATTCAGAGGCAGGCAGCTGTCCATCTAGATGAGTGCACTGGTAGGACTTCTCAATTTTCATACTAGATTATCGACCCTGCTACCTATTCATTTGGTTTCCAAAGCATAAGTAAATACATTCAACGGCATCTTCAAGAGCTTCAGGCATGTATCTGAGAGTGTAACTCCTAATCCTCATGGATCCAGAGCCCATCAGAAGCCTCAACTGAAAGAATAATGACTACTTTAACTAATAGTTTTGATGATTTATCATGTGCCATCTCATCTAATTCATACAACAGCTCTCTTCAGCAGGTACGATCATCTTCTCCATCATCAGATAAGGACACTGCCCTGAAGAGATGTCAGCATCAACGAACTAGAGAAGAGGTGTAGACAGGATTTGAACCCAGAAGTTTGACTCTAAGCCTTTACTCCTAAACACTGGGAATGGTAGTCTAAGGAAGTCACTACCTGTATACTAATCCTTTCCTCTAAGTTCTATCCATGAGACAAGTTAGACAACTGTAAGACTAAATAGTCAACTGTATTAACCTAGTTGCTCAGAAGAAGGCCTTCCTTGGACTGAAACTTCATGTGTTGACCTGAGATTTTATGCGAGTCTTAATGAAAATTGGCCATGAAAAGCTATTTCCACATGTTACCACATTCTTGATGGAGACTTGTTATTCCGTAGCACTCAATATCTCCTCTGTAAGGCCCCACTGATAGATATTTCTTAGAGAGAGAAAAAAAGATTTTCCCTAGCTACCGTGAAAGGAAAATCCTGGGGCCCCAAAATTACAAAGCTAAAGGGAAAAGTGTAGCTGGGAACTGCTCAAGGCAAACCTGTCTCCCATTCTATTCAAAGTCATCCCTCTGCTCACTGAGATAGATGCATATCTGATTGCCTCCTTTGAAAGGCTTATCAGAAACTCAAAAGAATGCAACCATTTGTCTCTGGCCTACCTGTGACCTGGAAGCCCCCTCCCTGCTTCGACGTGTCCCTGCCTTTCTGGACCTAACCAATGTACTTCTTACACATGTTGACTGATGTTTCATGTCTCCCTAAAATGTATAAAACCAAGCTGTGCCCCGACCACCTTGGACACATGTCATCAGGACTTCCTGAGGCTGTGTCAGGGGCACACGTCCCCGGCAAACAAATTTTCTAAATTGACTGAGATCATCTCAGATGTTCGGGGTTCACACTACCATGGCCTAAAATCAATGTCTCATCCACTCATAATAAAAAAATAAGACAAACTCAAATTGAGGGATGTTTAAAATACTTGACCAGCACTCTTCAAAACAGTCAAGGTTATTGAAAACAAGGAAAGTCTGACAAACTGCCACAGTCTAGAAGAGCCTCAGGAAACATGACAACAAACGTGGAATACTCAATGGAACGCTGGGATCAATAAAGGACATCAGGATAAAGCTAAAGAATATGAATAAATTATGGGCATTAGTTAATAACAGTTGGCCTTCAACAACAAGGGGAGTAGGGGCACCAGCCCCCATTCCCCCTTCTCACAGTTGAAAATCCACATACAGCTCTGACTGCCCCAAAACTTAACCACTAATAGCCTACTGTTGTTCAGAAGCCTTACACATAACATAAATAGGTGATTAACACATACATAGATTAGCATCTACCTGTATTTTATGCATTCATGTCCTACCTAACATTTTCTTAATTGTTTAGCTATTTCTAGGTTACACAGTGTGCCTGAGAGGTTTTTCAAATTGTCAAAAATCTCCAAAAAAAAATTCCAATATATTTATTGAAAAATATCCACATAAAAGTGGACCCATGCAGTTCAAACCCATGTTGTTCAAGGGTCAACTGTATATTGATAGATTCATCGGTAGTGACAAACGTACTTCAATAGTATAAGATATTAACAATAGGGAAAACCGTTAAGATATTAACAACAGTGAAAACAATAGGGAAAAAACACTATGAGATAATAATAACAGGGAAAAAATCATGTAAGATATTAATGATAGGGCAAAATATGGGGTACACAGGAACACTATACCATCTTTTCAACTTTTTTTAAATCTACAGCTCTTCTAAATGTCTTCATTAATGTTTCTACGTTTCTAGATAGGAAAGTGTAAAGGTGGTAAAAATATCAATTTGCCCTAAATTAATTTGTAAAATAAATGCAATTCTAATCAAGATCAGTATTCTTAGAAATGACAAAATAATTCTTGAGTTTATAGAAATAATTAGATGATAAAGTATCAAGCCAAGAAAATATTTCTCAGAAAAATATCAAAAGTGGACTTGTATCACCAGATATTAAACTATTTTATAAAGATTTTTAAAATGAAAAATATGAGCATAGGAAAAAATAGAGAGATTAATGGAACGAGGAGACAGCCAAGAAACAAATCAAGAATATATTATTTCACATATAACAATTAATTGATAAATAATTAAATAAAAAATGGGGGAATAACTATTAACACTCTAAACTGATTTCATTTGAATTCAAAAGTTAAATGTAAAAAAAAACTGTAAAAATTAAAAATTGGAAATACATAGATAATTTGATCTCATTTTAGGCTTCTAAGTATTCAAGCACAGGCAAGAACAACAAAAAAAATATTAGTACAATTTCTATGTCTACAAATACAAACAAAATTACACAGAACAAGAAAAACTTGGGGAAAAAACACATTTCAACATACACAACTAGCAAGACTAATATTCTTAATATACTAGCAAATAAATCCACAAGAAAAAGATGAACAATCTACCAGAAATAGAAAAATCATGAACAGGAAATTCACAAATAAGTAAATAAATACCAATAAAGAGATCAAAAAAAAATTCATCACTAGTAATCAAATAAGTAAAATTAAAGCAACAATTTTGCTTATTGGGTTGGCAAATAATGAAATAATAAAAGGAATGATAATACCCAGTGTTGACAAAGGTGTGTGGAAACCAACACATACAATGCTTGTGGGAGTTTAAATTGGGACACTCTTTCAGGACAACAAGTTGGCAACAATAACAAAAATAATAACAACGATAATAGCTAAGAGTTTTGAGTTCACTGTGGGACAGGTGATGATCTAAGTACTTACCATGTATCAAGGCACACGCACCTCACAGCAATTCAATAAAGGAGGTACTGTTAGCCACATTCACCAGATGGAAACCATCGTCCTAAGAAACCCCTCGAGGCCATTCAGCTAGCAGGTGGCAGACTTGGGATCCAATCCTAAGTGGTCTGAGTCTGTGTCTCACATGTGCATAAAACATGTCATGCTAGGAATTTAGCAAAAGAAAACAGCTGGCAATGTTTACAAACTTATGTGTACAAAGACGCTTATTGCAATGTTTTATAAAAGCAGGGGGAAAGGCAACAATCTAAATTATCACCAGTAGAGAAGAAATTAAATAAATTTATGTTTTCTATATTTTACAAATATTCTAAGTAAGCATGTATAGCTTTTATACTAGCAAATTAGATACTCTGCTCGTTGTCAAAAAAAAACTTGTCTTGCAGGTTTTGGGGTTTTTTCTGTATTAATTTATTTCTTTTTTATTTCTTAATTAACAAATAAAAAGCTATACACTTATAGTATATAACATGATATTTTGATATATATATACATACATTGTGGAATGGCTGAATGAAGCTAATTAACATAAGCAAAAACCTCGTCCTTTTGATTCCAATACCTGACTTGTCTTCCTTTCCTTAGTTCTGATTTTCTTTCTATCTCATAAGCCTTGTAACATATGTACCCTTTGCTATGGGTTTAAGAACAGTATATTAAAAAACAAATAATATAATACAATAAAAGATTCTTGACTTAGGTATTTGAAAGAACAGGAGATGACAGTTCATTTAAAACAAAAATCAATGAATTGAGAGCTAATTAATGAAGACCCTCCAACTTTCTTCTTGTTCTTGTGCATCTCAGACTTTTGAGCACAAGTCCAGGCAAACAAGGATTCAGGATCAAGAGGACAGGGGTTGGAGGGCTGCTCCTCTGCTCACCCCAGGATGAGGGGGCTACCAGGGACCTGACCTTTCTCTGCTGAGCAGCCTGCCAGCCCTAGGTCAGGCCCTGTGGAGGGAGCTGAAATAAGTGAGTGGTGGTTGGTTAAAATTGGGCATCAGTGTTGTGGTCTATCTGATCCCCAGGATCTTGAAGGCTGAGATGTCCAGTCTCCCAGTGGAAGCGTTGTGGTGGAGCAGTCACATGTGACAGGTGTCCAAAGCTTTCTGGTCCACATGGGGCAATGTTACCCAACTTTTGCAGTGTGCTGAGCCTTTATTCCTGCTGGAATGTTTGTTCCTAGAGGCACTTGGCACTTTATGGTCTATCAAACACATTCATGCTCATTATCTCATTTGAAAGATTCACTGCTGCTGTAACGGGCCTGTGGCCGTACTCTCTGCTGTCTCCCCAGCATGCAGGACAGTGCCTGTCTGTGTGCACTGAGTGGCAGTGGCCATGGCATCAAATGGACACCAATGGAAGTGGACATCACAGATTTTTATCTCTAAAATGGAGATATTAGTATCTGCTTCTGAGGGATATTGTGGAGATAAAATCAAGTCCCAGTTGTAAAACTCTTGGAAAACTGCTGACTCATTGTAAGGGGTAAAAGAAAGTACCTGAAGAACCAGAGAACTGAAGTGTGGTGCTCAGGAACCTAGAGAGCATCCCACCTTCCTGAACTTGCAGGCTGTGGCTGCTGAAGAGTTCTTGAGACTCAAGGTCTTGATGTGGCAGGAAGCCTTGCAGGGTGGGGTGGGGTTGTACCCCATTTCACCATAGCCCCCTCCACCCATTCATTCTTACAAGCAGCAGTGAAGAAATCCCTTTTTTCTTATCGCCAAAACTATGCAGAAGAAAGGAAGCACTTCAGGGGCCAGATTGCCAAACTGCCCTGCTGAGCTTTGCAGGCTGAGTCAGGCATGGCCTAGGCTTAGTTTTTCCAGAAGGAGTGGTGAATTTGTGCTGATCTGGCCTTTCCCTTGTGATGAAAGCCAAAGGGCCCTCATGCCTCTGCAAACCCTGCAGTCTCACCCATGCCTCCGCCCTGGCGGAAGGAGAAGCAGCCACATCCCTCCTGCTCAGAAGAACATCTGATCATCACCTCAGGCACCCAATGGGACCCCACAGGGCCACAGAAGGAGTCCTTACTTTCCGTAGCTTCACAGAGTGAGGCTCCTTCACAGCATAATGCACTCTGCACCTCACTTCTCTCTGCCTTCTGAAGACAGCTGCATGCAGCAAAAGAGTCCTGGACTGTGCAGGAGCCCACATGGGCACTCAAGCACTTACACCCTGTGTGTTCTGCAGCAACTTCCTCAGCTCCTCTGAGCCTTCATTTACTCAGCTGCAAGATGGGAGTAACGACAACGCCAAATCCACAAATTATTTTAGGAATTAAATGAAATAACTCTGTGACTCCTGGTCAGAGCAATGGTATTCAATGATTTATTTGTTTGTTGCACATGACATTGTCACAGAGACCAATGTAGCCAGTCAAGCTCAATCACTGTGACTAAGATCCACCTTCTAATATTTTCCAAAACTACTGCCAACACCCGCCCGGTTCCAGTCGATTGATCCCTGCCATGCTCTTACTCCAACACGCTTGCAACAACCCCAGGCAGCCCAGCTTTTCCTCAGGATGCCAGTGTTTGAAGAAACAACTTATCTTGGGAAAATTAAGTCATAATCATGCTTCTTTCCAATCTAAGTAGCCTTTGGTAGCTGCCCATATCTTTCAAGCTAAAAGTCAAAACTCCTCAACGTGGCTTTCAGGCTCCTGAGTGATGTGGCCTGTCTCCCAACTCCCCTCTGTCCTTCCTAACCCTTGCAATGGCCTGCACATGCCCACTGGGCCACTCCACACCACTGGACATGCTCTTCCATCCGGCTCCATTCCTTCCCAACCCTGTTTGTCCCCTACATATCCTGATGGATTCTAGCTCAAGCATATTCTTCTCCAGGAAGACCTGTTGGTGCCCCCACCACAGTCTGTGTGCACCCCTAGAGTATGTCCACGTGTGTCCCGTCTTGCAATCATTCATTCACGTTCTGTCCTCCATACTACAGTATGAACTCTTGGGAGTAGGGACTGTGTCTTGTCTTTGTATCTCCAGCTTCTATCGCAAAGTAAATACTCAGTGAATGAATGAATGTCGTATCTTTCTTGCTCCAGCACAATTTTCTGGATAAGAAGGAAATTGCTTTCCAGTCTGCCTCTCCACTTCACCATCTCATACCAGCTGATCTCTCTTTCTCAAGTCTCAGGTCCAAGGTCTCCCCGCTCTTCAGCTCCTTCCCAGTCTCTTTCCCAAGCACCCAGCATAATTCAACCCCCCAACCACCAATTTCTGCTCCATCACAAATAAATATTTATATGTATCTACATTTTGCATTTAACTATATTTGCATTTATCTCAAGTGTGTTGCAAACACCAGGGGTGCTAGTTATAGCAACTTTATCAGCAGATCCCCCAAAGTTTAAGAATGTATTCTGTGGCTGTAAATAAAGCAGATTGGTCGATTGGGGCTTGAAACCAGTTTTGTTGTTGCTGTGTTAAAACAAACTAAATGGATGTCCCAGAGATGAGCTCTATCACTATCACAGTCTGACAGTAAAAAGGGTAAAGTGGTAATAATTCTATCGCTGTAATAATTGTCAATCAGCCCTACAATAATACTGATATTAACATTCACTGATTGTTTCCTGTGTGGTAAACAGAATACTAAGAGCTTTACTGACAACATTCACAACTGTCTAAAGGATCTATCGCTTATGGCTGTGTGACCTTGAGTAATTACTTTGCTTTTTTTGCCTCCATTGCCTCATGAGTAAAATAAGGATAGTTATCGTACCTAGGCCTCATAATGATTACATGAGTCATTATATATAAATGTTTAGAGGAGGGCCTAGCACACAGCAAGCCTCCCAAAAATGTGATCCCTCCCCACCCCCAAAGTTAATCTGAATGTGAATTAATTAGTCCTAACCACAGGGGTCTTCTACCTCAGGGTTTGCTGTGTGGCTCAGGCTGCCGAGGGAGTAGAACTAAAATCAACAGGTGGAAGAAACAGAAGGCAGCTATCTACCCATTGTAATTGTATCTTTCTAATAAAGCCTTTAATGTGACAGAATTCGCAATTTTACTCCTTATCTTTTGTTTTGTTTTGTTTTGTTTGAGACGGAGTCTTGCTCTGTCGCCCAGGCTGGAGTGCAGTGGCACGATCTCGGCTCACCGCGAGTTCCGCCTCCCAGGTTCACGCCATTCTCCCGCCTCAGCCTCCTGAGTAGCTGGGACTACAGGCGCCCACCACCACTCCCGGCTAATGTATTGTATTTTTTTTAGTAGAAACAGGGTTTCACCATGTTAGCCAGGATGGTTTTGATCTCCTGACCTTGTGATCCACCCGCCTCGGCCTCCCAAAGTGCTAGGATTACAGGCATAAGCCACCATACCCGGCCTATCTATCTTAAGGAACTATCATTCATGTGTATTAAGAAAGCATCTATAAAAAATGCTTGAAGCTTTGTTTGTAATAATGAAAATCAGAGTAACCTACATCCCCATCGATTTAGGAGTGGTTAAATAAACTGTGGCAGATCTAACCTATAAATTACTAAAGAATCATGATAAGGAAAAATGTTGCTTTATGCCTGTCAACAGTGTGTGCAAGGCAGGGTTCTAGGTTCTTAGCCAAATTTACCCATCTAATCCTCACAAGACCCTGTGGCTATAGGTATACCACAATCCCAATTTATAAAGGAGAGAAACTGAGGCTGAAAGGTTTAAATAATTTGTATCATGCAACTAGCAAGTGACAAAGCTATGATCTGAGTCGAGGCAGTGTGGCCCCAGGCTCCATCCTCTTACCCGTCATGCTAATTTGTTGCTGAGTGGGGAAAAATGCAAGCAGCAGAAAGACACACAAAATATATAATACTATTCAGGTAAAATATACACACAACACAATACCATGTTGTTTCTAAATATGTACATAAAGGTGAGAAAATGATCTATTTTAACAGTCTAACCAATTTACAACATTGGTTGCCCATGTGAAGGAGCGAAAGGAATAAGGATTAGCAATGATGACCAGGAATAATTTCACCCTGACATATAACGTCTTAAATGTTTAAAACAAAATGTGTTCCAATATTACAGAATGACTTAAAATTTATAAAATAAAAATAGAAGGACTCACCTACTTCAGGATTAAATGAATTCCCTAATATAAAAACAATTAGCTTAGATTTCCACTCTTAAGGAACTCTTCAGGGAGGGATTCAAGCATCAGTGAGAGGCTGGACAGGAAGACCACCCCAGGTGGTTGGTTACCAGAGAAACTCAACATGCTCCCAATTAAATTCAGTGTCTTTTACCCTCAAACTTCTTACTCCTCTGGTCTCTCCTAGTTCCATAAGACATTGCTTACATTTACCCAATGTAATTAAAATTCTGTATAATTTCTGTCTGTTTTTCTAACTGTAACTTCTTTACTCACATAAAATAACTTTCACTATTCTTCTGAAAGCTTTTAACAATATGAAGATGGCTATTTATCCCTGTCTTCTCTTCTCCTAGTTCCACTTCTACTACCATCACCACCACCACCACCACCTCTACCACCTCCACTACCATCATCTCCAACACCACCATCAACATCACCACCACCATCACGCTAGTTGTGGTGGTGGTGGTGATAAGAATTAGTGGTAATGGTGATGATAGTGGCTACTCTTAGTAGTGAGCAGTAATCAGAATAGATCAAGGTAACAATGTATTAGATTAAGGTGCTAGTGATGAAGTGTAGTGGTGATGAGTAGTGGTCCGGAGATAATGGTAAAAATGCGATGTAGCAAGTAGAGGTGAGTGAGGTAGTGGTAGGTGGTGAAGTAGAGTGGTAGTAGGTAGAGGTGGTGGATGATGGTGGTGGTGGTGGTAATCAATAGGTGAGGTGGAAGTGGCAAGTAGAATTGGTGGTGGTGATGATGAGGTGGTAGAAGTGGTGGTGGTGAAGGGTGGTGGATGGTGGTGGTATGGGTGATGGTAAAATGGTGGTGGAGTGAAGTGGGAGGTGAGGTGGTGGTGGTGGTGATGGTGGGAGAAATGGTGGTGGTGATGCAGGTAATAGAGGTGGTAGAGGTGATGATGGAGGTGGTGGAGGTGATGGCAGTGGTAGTGCTGGTAGTACATGATGGTGAAGGTGGTGGGGGTGCAGATAAAGTGGTGAAAGGTGAAGTGTGATGAAATTGGCAGAGTGATGGTGGTGATGATGGGTGTGGAGTGGCGGTGGTGGAGGTGATGGTGGTGGAGTGGGGTCGTGGTGAGTGCAAGGTGCGCAGGGTCGTGGTGGAGTGGAGGTTATGATAAAGTACAAGAGGTGGGTAAAGTGGAAGGTGAGTGGTGGAGGTTGTGAGGTGGTGGTGGTGGAGGTTGTGGGGGATGGTTGAGGTGATAGTGGAAGTTGTGATCATGGTGATGGGTGAGGTGAAGTGATGAAGTAGAGGGTCGGTGGCGATGCGGTGCTGGTGGCACATGATGGTGGTGGTGGTAGAGGTCAGGCTAGTGGTGGTGGAGGTGGGTGATGGTGGTGGTGAGTGGTGGAGGTGAAGTGGTGGGCGGTGAAAGTAGGAGGTGGTGGTCGTCCGGGTGATAAATGGAATGAAGGTGGAGGTGAGTGGGTATTTGATGGTGATGGTGGTAAAGGTGGTGATATTAGTGGCAATCAGAATGGAATTATCGAAGTGCTTACGATAGTAGTTGTAGTGGCGGTGGTGAAGCACTGAAGTGAAGTAGTGACGGTGAGTAGATCACAAAAGGAATAAAAACAAATCTATTTTAAAGAAAAACAAATCACTGTGCCTACAACACAGCGCAGCATGTTGACATGGCAGTGATGACAGTGGTGATGGTGCAAAAGGTAGTGGATGTGATAGTGGTGGTGGCAATGGAGATGGGGGAGGTGGTGAAAGTGGTAGTGATGGTGGGAGTAAGTGAAGATCAAAGTGACAGTCTTTGTGATTGTGATGGTGATGGCGGTACTGGTGAAGGTGATGAAGGTGGTGCAGCTGGTGAAGGTGGTGGTGGTAATGGTGGTGAGAATGAGCAGAGGCAACAGTGGTAGTGGTGGAGATGGTGGTGATGATTCTGGGGCAGATGATAACAATAAAGTGTTAGGCATTTGGCATAGAACTGAAAGTAACGGCAAGATAGACATGGTGACCATGGTGATGATGAAAACAGAGGTTGGTGATGATGAAAACAGAGGTGTTTAGTTCAAGCAGGTGAAAAGACAAAAGCAGCTCTAGATCTAGGTCTGATACCTGGATAGTCAGACCAAAGTTTCTTCCCCATTTTTGCTGCCACCATCTGTCAGGAGAAGTGGAGAAAAGTTACGTGGAAAGTAGACTAAGATGAGGACAGTAAATAGAATGTCACTATCCAAGCTACGGAGCCTATAGGACCTCATGTGCTCCTTCCCAGACAGCAGCTTTTTCTGGATCTCAGCCCTCCATGTCTACTCCATTTGGGGTTTGTCTATGATGACAATTTCTTGTGTGCATCGGAAAGCAAGAAAAGTGGAAAGAGAGTAAGACAAGTGCACCAAGACGGTATCCTAGAGTCTCTCTTAGCCCACCTTGGATAAGCCGTGGTCAGACCCATCAGAGCTGGCCCTACTAATTGCTACTTTTCATGTCGGGAGGTCACCAAGTGGGAGTGTGAGGCTGCATTCCAGTAGTGGTAGAAGGCCCCACCAGCCACACCTGCCCAGCACTCCCACAGACACTGAGCCCTGCTGAACGACACTCGGCCTGTTCTACCACGGAGAGCAAGGTGAGCAATTAGGCTCAGGAATCAGAAAACAATCTATTTCAAAGAAAAACAAATCACTGTGCCTACAGCAGCCTGTCCAAACACAGTAATCACAATAGCCATGGCATCCCTGGAAGCCAGTGGCATTTCTGAAACTCATTCCAGCAAACACAATAAGCAATTTGGAGTTGAACCAGGCTAATTCCATCTCCGTCTGCCAAGGTTTTGGCTAAAGCACCTCCACTGTCTCATATTTGATTCTCTGAGGGATTTGTCACAACAAGAGCAGCAATTAAAGTCACACTTTTGCCCCTTCCTGGAACCTTCCCCTAGATTGTATTGGGTTTCCAAGATATGACACTATGCTGAGCAAGGCTGGCAGTTAAGTGTGGCATCCATATGTCCTGTCCATACGTCTTGTGTGTAGCCAGCTCTTAAGTGATGATGATAATGATGGTGATGGTGGTGGCACCACCAAGGACTCCCAAATTGGGCTACATTATCTACTTACCAGGGCAACCTCATCCTGCAATGAAATAACAGCCTTCTAAGGCCACAAATGCCAAGCATCCCCTCAAATCACACTCTTTCCTGTTCTATCTTCTTCTCTCAAAAGCCTCATTACCTGCTCCCTACTGGGCACAATCGCCTTGGTTAGGATGTTCCCTTTTAGTTTTGTTTAACCCACACTTACAGGGCACCACTGTGTAGCAGACACTTGGCTAAGTACTGGAGTTTAAGTGATGAACAACCTTCAATGATCAACAACTTTAAGTCATAGAACTCAAGGAGTTCTTAGTCCAGCAAGGGAGATGGACATGTAATACATAATGTAAACACAATATGGAAAGTGGTTTTATTTGGTTTCTTGTAAGGTAAGCTCAGACTATTATAGTAGCACAATAAGAGGGCACATAGCCTAGTGTTGGACAAGGCTTCTTGAAAGAGGCGATATCTCACTTGGCTGAGAGCCTCCTTTCCATCCAGCCCAAATCGAGGTTGAGCTGAAGACAAAACTTGAGCGTCCCTGCCGAAGGGAGCCACGACAGCCCCCACCCCCATTCTCTCAGGGAAGTTCTATAAATCAGCTTGAATTCCAGTTTCTTAGGTCTTTAAGGTTCTGGATTCCTCAGCAATCTCTTACTGGAAGGGGTCCAGGACTAAAGGACCAAACCCAACAAAGTGACCTTCTGACCCAAAAACTTCTGGGACTGAACTCTCCATATGTCCCCTCAGCCCACTGCCAGCGGCATAAATGGGAGAACATCACCAGACAAGGAGCAAATTAGGCTACCAGTATTTTTGTGCAAGGAACCGTGAGCAATTAGAAACATCCAGTCCTTTCCTCATGAGGGTTACAGTCCTATCAAAGCTAGAAGAAACATGGAGATCAGCTAGCCCAGTCCACTCACTGTATAGCTGAGGAAACTGAGCTGCCCAACATTGCACGAAACCCGGTCCTTGTTCCATTGAGCTAGAATATGTGTTCCACAAAGGCAGAGAATTTTTCGTCTGTTTTGTCTCTGTCTAGGGCAATGTGTGACAACTAGACAGCTCTCAGAAAATATTTGCTGATGCTCATGTTGACACAGAATTGTATCACACCGGACAGCAGGACTGTTGAAAAGCATGGGCTTTGGAGTCACACAAATCCAACTGCAGTCCTGGCTCAGTTGCTTTTGACCTTGTGACCTTGGCAAGTTCTTTGTGCTCCTCACACCTCACTTTTGTTATCTATGATATGTGGATAACAGTGCTACAGAGTGTGGTGAGGTTCAAATATGGAGAAACACCCAACATAGCACCTGGAACATAGGATGTGCTCAATAAATGGCAGTTATCACTGCTAGTAATAGTATTAAGTATCAAGAGACTGACTCAGAGAAGAACTTGGGAGAGAACTGGACAAAAGGGGCAAAACTAGCCAGACCCCCAATCCAACATCAACCATGAAGGCAAACCCACCAAAGAAAATCTGCCCCTGAAATAGTTCCTCTGTGCACTCTGCACCCCTACTCCCCCACTGACACCTGACACTTCATCACTGAGCTTCATCCTTTCCATCATAATTCTGACTCTTTTAACCTATCACTCCCTGAATAGAGAAGACCCACTTTAAATCAGATGCCCACACTCTAATTTAAATGAATTGTACAATCTTTCCTTGAGTTCAACTAGTAGTGTTTAATCAAATGCTGACTCTTTTCCAATGGCTTTCCCATATAATAGATCTTGTTTCATCTGCACAGTATTCTCAAAACATAGGCAAATCGAAGATATTTTACACATAAAGACGTAAGATCAGAAAGGCTAAGCAGCACACACGCAGTGTCACAGCTGGCAAATGATATAACCGATTCCGCCTTGGATCCTCTGACATCAACTCATTCACCAAAGTCTCACCACGACCCAGGAACCATTTCAATAATGAGCTAGAAGCAGAATGACAGAGGCTTAGGCATCCCCTGCTGAAGGAAGTCACAACAGCCTCCCCCTTCTATCACGAAAGCTGAATAAATCAGCTTGAATTTCAGTTTCTTAGGGTCTTTAATTTCCTGGGTTCCTCCGAGATCTTAGCCTGGGAGAGCTGAGATATCTCAGCTGCTTGCATCTCAAGCAGCCAGTGTAATGCCTAGCCCAGCCCACAACAAATGCTGGTAGAATGAATGGATGAATAAATAAACTCTTCCACATCTGCCCACTTCTGGAATTGTTACTGACCTAGATATTAGACGCTTTGGCCTGGGTGGGGAGGATATTAACCCCTAGGATGAGGGGCTCCAAGGACACACTGCCTACTTCACAGGGTGCCTCCGGCTGGGTCCGAAGACAATGCTCTGGGTCAGCTCCTGAGTCTAGAGTGGCCCACAGTTCCAACGCTGTTTCAGCAGGGAGATGGACCCGCTCTCACACTTGCAAACCCTCCCCTACCCTTAGCTGAATGTACGGACAGAACTCCTGCACCACAAGTGTCCATTTTCCAGGAGGACGTGTGGAACACTCCAAAGGGAAGAAGCAGGGCCCGTGCTTTTAACCTAGTGTTTCCTAAACCTCAATAATTCACATACCTCCTTGATAGCTTTTCCCATATTCATGAACCACTTGTATGATTATTTATTCAACACTTTTCTCTGGATGAACTCATGATTTTTACTTAGCCAGATTTATTTTTGAAGACATACTAACACGGTGTTACCTTCTTTTACTTCATCCTAAGCAATGATACCCATAAAATAAATCTGAAGTGCTCACTCTATACACATTAAAAGAAATACATTTTCTATTTTAATGTACAGCTATTAGAATAAGGAGGATTTGTAACTCACTAGCAGAAAGCACACTTCACTTTATATAACTCTTCTGCAATTCGTATAGGATCCAGCAGGGATTATGTGGAGTAAAATGTCCTAATTAATCACGGAGAGCAATTATATGCCATAAATAATTTAATCATGCATCAACATCACAGTCATGTTGATAATTCAGTAATACCAATAATTCAAAAACCTGTGCTGACATCCACTTTAAAACTTCGAGTATGCTATAATCTCTATTATCTCCCCCTTTTGGAGCCAAACAGGCCTTATAATTTCTTGAAGTTGCCAGAATTTGATCAGAGAGCCCAGAGTGGGGTAGTGAGAGATACTATTCTGACTAGACTCAAACCAGCACTGTTACAAACCTTGAAACAATTCCTCTGTCCTCCCTACTTTCCTTTTCTCTTTCCCTTTTCTAGTCTCTCCATCATTCTTTCTTTCCTTCTTTTTCTTTAAACAAACACTGACTCACTGCCTGGTGTGTCCACGGACTCCAGGTTTACTAAGAGCTGCAATGCCATCCCTGCCTTCCAGGAGCAAACAATCTTATTGGGGAGGTGAAAATAGGGCAAAGACTTAATATTGTCCCCACCCAGGCCAAAACATCTAATATCCAGGTCAGTAACAATTCTAGATGTGGGAAGACAATGCAGAGTGGAAGAGTGCATTCATTCATCCATTCATTCTACCAGCATTCATTGTGGGCTGGGCTAGGCATTGCACTAGCTGCTTGAAATGCAAGACAATGAACAAAACCTACTAACTCCCCCTCCAAGGAGACCTCAGTCTAGGGAGAAATAGGATTACTGAGCTGCATAAAGCCAAGTGTGCTTTCTGCAAGGTGAAGTGCTCTCTCGACTGAACTGGGATGCTGGGGAAGCTTTCCCGGAAGGGTGATGTCTGACAGAGTACTGAAAGAGAAATTAGACAAATTAAGGAAGGGGGCATTCACAGATGGAGGGAAAGGCACAGGAAAAATATGAAGGCATTGGAAACAACCTGACTCAATGGAGGAAAGGGTTTTGTTGAGTTTGGAGGGCAATGCTCCTATTGTGGAGTAGTCAGAGGTGAACAGGAACTGAACCACAAAAGGCCCTTTGGGCTAAGAAATCTGGACTTGCTCCTGATATGTAGACACTGAGGATTTTTAGTAGAAAAATGAAGTAACTGGGACAAATCCAGTAACAGTTGCTGCAAACACACAGTAACAATGCAGTTACCATAGACACCAAGGTTGGCTGACAAGTGAGAATCAGAGAGCAATCCTCAGGCCAAGAAAGAGGGCCAGCAATCCTGTTCACATTTCCAGGAGAAAGGAAACTGGTTCTTGAGGAAGAGTAGGGTGTGAGGACAGAGATTAAAGACAGTGTAGGTCTGAGACACACAGACACACATAGGAATATATACACATATCACACACATAGACATGTGTACATATTACACATGTGTATGTAAACTTTTGTACGCATATCACAAGTATGTACACACATAACATACATAATGTGCATGCCACACCAAGAGACATGTGTACACACAACACATGCACAGACATGTGTACATTCATCACACGCAGGCACGTGTATGTGCATCACATATACACACATTGACATGTATGCAGATCACACATATGACAGACATGTGCACACATAACACAGATATATGTACATACCACATACAAAGGCATGTGTACACACATAACATGCACACAGACATATGTATGCTCATCACACAGGCACATACATGTACATCACATATACACATAGTGACAGGTACACAGATCACACATATGACAGACATGTATGCACATCACACACAGAAATGTCTACACACAAACCCATAGATACATGTACACATTACACATATATGCATGGAGACGTCCACACACTGTACCATATGCACACATTTACACTCATACACATGAAAGCAACATGAAAGTCAAAGTCCAAATCTGGAAAATCCTCTGTCTACAATTTTTACTGTTTTCCAATCCTATCTCAAAACTCACTCTTTCCAGAAGACTTTTCCAGTTGCTTCTCTTGTCTACATCCCCTCATCCCCGTGGCAATGGGCTAGCACTTCTCTCAAGCATTCTATTACTAAATGACTTATTTTCCAAATGCCCCCACTAAGCTGTCTGCTTCCCTCTTCCCCTTCCTCATGCCCTCTCACACACGTACCAAAAGGGGTCGCTTCAGACCACACATGCCCAGGGGAATCCTGGTGCAGAAGCCTATGAAGAGAAGATGGCTTTAAAAAGACAAGATGGAAACCGCATTTTGGGGAAAATCAATGATTCTGTGGATCTAGACAGAGTCTGGGGGAACCAAGGCTTACACACAAGGAAGTCGAGGACCAAGAAGTAAAGGTTTGAGATAAAAGAGGGTATTTCACTCACACAAACCTTTCTCCTCACCTACTATGCAGTCAACACTGTGTATACAAAGGAAGATAAGGTCCCTTCCAGCAGCCTACCAGGGAGACAACCAAGATATGGAGAAATTCAAGAGTGTCCTCAAGGGTACAGAGGATACAAGACAGCTGGAAGATGTAAATGGTAAGAACGGGAGTGGCCACGGAGACCAGCCATTAAAGCTAGTAGTCATGGAGTCCATGGCGTGACATGGGGGTCCAGGTCTGTGCATGATGACACCGCCACATGGAGAGTTGGCAACCAAAATTAAGAGTTTGTAGAAAGAGGAAGTATAAATTAAGAGAAAAAAAAAACAAGAACAAGATTAAAATACTCAACAACATTTGAAATACTACAACTTACCAGTTGTATTTGGATGATGGAATTATAGGTGACTTTTTTTTTTTTTTTTTTTTTTTGCTTTGCTTTTCAAATTTGTAGCAAATTTCTTTTTTTCTTTTTCTTTTTTTGGTTTTAATTTTTGTAGCAGAATGATTTCCTAAGGATAAGGGGTCGTCTCCACCACCAGGGGATTCCCTGCTGCAGGCACACATGCACACCTGTAGACATATGAACACAAGTCACACAAATTAATCCTTCCTCTGGGATCTAAAGTGGCATACACTAATTGCAGGAGGATCTAAAGCAACGCAGCCTGCCCACATGCCTTTCTTAATCCTGTGCAATTATACCCACCCTGGGTGATGACACTCGCAGAGGTTATTCTTAAGGCAAGCTTACTTTCCTCACCCTGCCCTCCTGCTGCACCCTCCCTTTTCCTGCATACGCAGCTCAGGTGGGAAATGCTCTCAGTGAGAAAAATTCCCAAAATTCCATTGATTTGAGCCCGAGGCTGGCACACAGAGAAGTATGACATTTTTATGTTCTTTTCCCATTGGCCTGTGATCCTTGTCAACCCACCTAGCTTCTTCCCTGCCACTGCCTCTGACCATCCTCATCTCTCCTTCCTCTCTATCCAGAGAAGAGCCACGGGAAGGGGACATTAAAAAAACCCACTAAGATGGGAGTGAATTCGATTAACTTCATAGATGGAGAAACTGAGATCTGAGGGACAAGACCTTGCCCAAGCTCACAGGGTACTGGTGGCCAGGCAGGTTTAGAGCATTGCCCCCCTGCCAAGACCCCAAGACCTCAGCAGAGGAAAGACCTTGATCCCTACCCTTCAGAACAGACCAGAAGCTAACAAACCTCCCAGCTCCCAGCAGTTTGCCACAGCAAATTTATTTAAGATACTTTCACAGAAAAAAAATTAGATATTTTCCCTGCTCTATGAGATTAAATTCTCATCATCTCCTTGACTAATCAACACATATTTACAAATATTTACTCTGAGGTCCAGCCCTGAGTTAGATGGGGATATGGACAGTTAGGGAGATCCGTGTTGCCAGGGATACCCCTAGCCAAGAAGAGAAGGCCCAAGGAACCTGTGCCAGATGTAAATCATGGTTCCACAGTCCCATCTCTTGGGATTCTCTGAGAACATGGATGGAACCAGACAAAGAGGTCACTGGAGACCCACCCACCAAGCCGTGATCTCACTTTTTTAAGCATTAGGAAAGTTTGACCCAAGTCATCCACCTGATTTCAACAGGTTCAGCTATTGAAATAAGGAGTATAATTTGAAGAATGAGCAAAAATTAAGGATAACCAGCAAGTCTGGGGAACAGGATTGCTGGTCAAGACAGAGACTGAATCCAGATTGTGGTCTTCAGTTGCAAATCCTATTAACAGTCTGGGTAAGACAGAGGTCACACTCAAAGCCCACTATAGCTGCAGGGAATTCCTGAAAGTAGTGCTTAAGAATCGAAATTGGATTTAAAACCAAAAGGGGAGGAGCATTTGCCTTGCTTTGCTTTTCAATGGTGCCCAGTGAAGAAGTGCGTTGGTGCAGGTTATCTGAGATAGCACACGGCTGAAAAGCACGAGTTAAAGCTTTTAGGCCAAGCAGCCTAAAAGGCTACAGGTTTGAAATGCTTATGCTTTTTTCTTTCTGCCATATTGATTTCCAGGTTGTTTGACTTGGAATCAGTTTGAAAAACATGGATAATTCAACCAACAGTTAGTGGATCCAACATTCTTAGACCACCAACTACCAATATGCACCACAGTCCTGAGGGGCCTCAGGTGACATTCCCTTTCTCAGAGCAGGACTGGAGCTGCTCATTGCTCCTCCCTGCTCATCACTTTTACGTATGAGCTAGGATGCAGGCCCTAAGCCTTCAGGCTACCCAGCAGCTGCCCACCTGTGAAAGCTGTGCCTCCTGATAACAGCAATTTACTTTCAGGCCCAGAGGCTAGTGTGCCCTGGCCCAACAGCCTACTGGAGCTTAGCAGGCACAGCTACAAAACATTTTTACTGTCATTTTTAACTACTCCCTCCTCTCGCTGCCAGCACCTAGAGGTATTCTTGTCTAAAGAAAGCAAAAACCCACAACTCGAATCTACTGTGGCAGGGGTACTGAGCTGGGCACCCAGAAACACAGCTTCTAGTCTTGGCCCTGCTGTGTAGCCTTGAAACATGGTTTAGCCTTTCAGGGCCTTGGGTTCTTTACCTATCTCTACAAAGGAGAGAGGTGATTGGAAGATCTCTGTGTGTCCTTCCAGCTCTCATACTCTATCAATGCACAAATTTGTCCCTGAGAAGCTGGAAGCATTCATGAAAGCATCCTCTGCTCCCTGCCTCCCAGAGGGCACAAACCAGCCTGACTGGGGAGTCATTCCTTCATTTGGGTCCTATTGATCCAAAGAGGACAGGCATGTGGTGCTTGAAAAGAACACACAATGTCGAATCAAAAGAACTGAGAACCCTGGCTTTTCCCCTTAAAGGCTGTGAGAATTTGGGCAAAGCCATTAACCACTCTAAGCTGCTTCCTCATCCTGAACTGAAGATAACATTACTTGGCACGCAAAACTGTTATGAGGATTGAACCTATGTTACAGTGGTCCATAAACTGAAGAGTCTGTCCACAGGGGAAGTGTCCAAGCCCAAGCAACCACGATCCCTGGATGCACTGCTAACCCTGTGTGCATCTATAAGCTGTTTGAAAAGGTCTGAACAACTCATCTGTGGTCCCCACCCTCAGCAAAATGATGAGCTCCAGGAGCACCCAAAAGAGGACCAAGTAAGGGTCAACACTGCCTGGTAACACCCCAGGGGGCTACGAATGCTGTTTAAATCCTATGATGCAGAGTTAAGAACTAATGGGGAGCCTGCCTTCAAGGGCAATTATAACTTGAAAAAAGAAACAAGTCAAATTGATGTGGCATTAGCAGACCATAACTAGTACAATTGTTCCTTAAGGCCTTGGAGAGGGAAAGTGGTGAGGGAGATGGAACCAGTGGGTGGGATGAATCCAGGGAAGCTTCCTGGAAAGGGAACACCAGTAGCCACGAACCACTGCAGAGCTCTCCTTCTTCTACCCACCTCTAAGCAGTTCTCCCCATGTAACACCGAGGGTCAGCCACCCCTTCAAACTGTTGGCCCAGAAGTGCTGTAGAAAGGAGGAAAACAGTAGCCCAGGAGGTACCTGGAGCTCTGTGACACTTCCTGGGCCAGGACTGTGAGAGAAAACTGTTCCCATTCCAAGTCAACAGTGCAAAGGGCTTCCAAGCACTACTCCTGTCCTGCCAAAGCTCCCAAGCCCTTGTTCTGTGTCCATTTTATTCTTTACAGCCACCTGCTGCCCCTTTAACCTGTTAGATAAGTAGTTAGCACTCAGTCATGAGAACGCATGTGTGTAGCTCTGGATACTTCAAGGTTGTGATGCGCACGCTTCCATCCAACTGGGGTCACCAAGCTCAAGAACTGAAATCTCAGACTGGGGCCCAGGAGCTAGTTGCCTCTACTCAGAGAAGCAGCCTGCTCAGAGTAGTTTGCGGCTGCTCTTTCCTAAATCCCCTCAACATAGCTTGTTAAGATGGCCAAGCTGTGCATCACAACGCGGGAGGCCCTCACACTCCTCTACCTGCTCTTTTCTTGCTCTGAAGATGCCTGTGGCAGGAAGGTGTGAGCCTCCCACAAAGACAAGCTGAGAAGCAGAAAGAACAAGTCTCCAACTTTTTTGTAATTTATGAATCAGAAGCTGGATTTTCTCTAAAGGATGCATCTGTGATTGTGGATAAGCCCCAATATGTCCTTAACACCCTAGACTGCCATGTCTTTCTGAAGAATCACCACCCTTCACACACACACACACACACACACACACACACACTCTTCCTATACAGGGCCTGCCCACCAGATAGATATTGTGAGGATGGTCAGGGAAGCAGGCTAAAATTCCACTAGCCCAGTGTTAGCCCACTGTCACCTCTATAGCCGGCCTTGGATTCCCTGCACAAGGCTTGTTCATTCTGCACAGTGGCTAGGTTTAATCTGTAGTTCCATGCTGAAACCCTCCATTCCTAATCATCTGACAAGATCATCTCTCAACCACAGTCAGTCAATAGGTCTCAAGAGTTCCTTCAATTCCACTGGGATTTACTGAGCACCTATTAATGCCCAGCACCATGCCAGGTACTGTGTAGCATTTGCTTTAAGGACCATCCCCTCTAAGGATACAAGTATAGGCAAGAACCACGTCCTAATCTGTCAAACTGCAGAAGTCAAATGTACTATCAAGCACACCTTGCAGAGTTAGGTGTATAAAGGCTATAAACCTTAAAACTCTGACCTGCCAAGTCTTACAAAACCCCAAATACCTACGTGTCATTCTACAATTCTACAAAGTCCCATTATTTCCTCACTGATATGATAAAAGGTGATAATCAGTTGCTGTCCACACAGATATCCCATCAGGACTACTGCTTCTGGTCCGGAACAATAAAATGGGAAACCAGGCTCATATATTCATACTTAGGCAAGGTTAACTCAGGGCTGAAAACCACAAGATCTGGTACTCAACATGTCACATCAGTCTCTTCTGCATGTTAACTAAATATTTGTACTAGTTAGAAGTAATATACGTATATGTGTATATATGTGTGTGTGTGTGTATATACGTGTGTGTGTGTGTGTGTGTGTGTGTGTGTAGCATTTCTTATTAAGGCATGGGGCACTGTCCCCACCTGCAACTCTACCAAGAAGATCCATGCATAGCTTTGGAAAGCCTTCTGGCTCTTTGATGCTTAGCATGGTGCCCAGTACCTTTGTTTGGGCTGGATTAACAAATAAAGAATTAGCACCTTAAATTTAATAGAAAAAAAATACCCTATATTTCTTAGAAGAAAATGACCCCCCCAAAGCCAACATGGACAATTTGAAGATTAGCCATTTGGGGGGTCAACTGTACTTGAGCTTCCCGTTTTGTTTAATTTGTGAGACAGGGTCTCACTCTGTCACCCAGGCTGGAGGGCAGTGGTGCAATCTCGGCCCACTGCAGCCTTCACCTCCCAGCCACAAGCGATCCTCCCACCTCAGCCTCCTGAGTAGCTGGGACTACAGGCACATGCCACCATTTTCAGCTAATTTTGTTTATGTTTCTGTAGAGATGAGGTCTCACTGTTACCCAGGCTGGTCTCAAACTCTTGGGCTCAAGCGATTCTCCCACCTCAGCCTCCAGAGTAGCTGGCACTACAGGCGCATGACACCACACCTTGTTAATTTTTGTACTTTTTGTAGAGACGGAGTCTTGCTATGTTGTGCAGGCTGGTCTCAAACTCCTGGGCTCAAGCAATCCTCTCACCCTGGCCTCCCAAGGTGCTAGAATTACAGGCATGAGCCACCACGCCTGGCCCAGTTCCCAAATTTCAGAATTCCATGGGTAAGTAATATCTCCCTCAAAAAAAAGTGGTAATCATCACACTATTGTCAAATTTTCATTTTGACGTGGCAGGACATAAAAGAAACAACTACAGCCTCATGTCGCCATATCTTTTAATGGAAGAGGTAAGGAAGGCCATGATTTCAGAAGTGAAGACTTTCTTTCCCAAGAATACCCTGCTGACGTCCTTTTACTTACACTTTTGCTAAGGACTGGTGAACATACAGTAATGGGCCAACAAGGGCTGACAGATCAGTGCTGGGAATCGTGGTCCACATGTGCTCCTCTTTCCAATATGGCCCAACTAAATGAAACTGTTCTTTCTTATACCCATAGCAATCACTAATCGGGGCCTGTTTCCCTCCAAATTCTCCACACTACCTCAACTTCAAGCAGAGAAACTTGCCTTCTCCAACAGATCCTGTCTTCTCCCTGCTGGGTGTCCTCTAAGGAAGAGAGCACCTGAGTCCCTCTCGGGTTCACCTGGGTTTATACTGCCCAAACTGAAACTAGTGCCACAAGTTTCTGAAGGCCACAGTCTAATCAGGATTATCTGGATCATTAAAAGTGCACTATAATTAAGAATTTATTATTGGAGCTGTCAGTCCAAAACATAACTGGGCAGAACAAAGTTTGACTGTGGTATCTTAAACAATACCAATTGACTTCCGGTTATGAAAGAAGCAGCATGCGTTCTGCATGTACAGAGGTGATGCTACTGGTCCAGAGTCAACAGGAAAGTTTTGAGTTATTCTCCTAGGAGAAGAATCAAACTTGCCCAATCCCTCCATGGACTCCTTTCTGGCCTTGGTGTCCAAGGGAAGGCCAGGTTGGAAGTAAGGATGTGCTATTATAAGGGAAAACAATAAAAAAAGACAGCGTCACCTTCTACACTTAACATCCTCTCTTCACATGCCTGTGAAATAGGTACTACTATTTCTATTTGATAGACAAGATAACTGAGGGTCAGAAAGCTTGATCATTCCACAGTCAATAATACTTACCAAGTGTCTCCCATGGGCAGGCACTGCACTAAGAGCTATGACTCTGCCCAAGGTGACAGCTGGCAAGTAGAAAAGGGAGCACCCAACCTGTCACTTAATCTGAAGTCTACCCCATTCGATGACTGCCCCTCAGGCTGAGGTCAGTGTTTTGTCACACAACACCACAACAAAGCCAAAGAGCCATTGTGGGATCACATGGTCCATCTCTTTAGTTTGCTCTGCTGCAAGGAAAGTCAGTATTGATTATTGATTATCCTTCTCACACTTTCTCAAATGTCTGCTGTCTCTGGGGACAAATCAAAGTAGCTTCCCATGTCACATTAGTTACAGCTCTGTCTATGGTGTGCAGTCCAGAGCTGGGTCTGCCTCCAGTGGGCAGGACAGAAACACCCCAGCAAAGCACACATGAAATCCTGGGAGAGAAACTTTTGCAAAGGAGTAACAGGTTCTAAAGTTTTGAGGACTTTTAGAGTAGCAGGACCAGAAGCCAAGCAGTAGGATTTGGAAGGTCCTACTCCTTGGACAAAGCACTGAGATCTCCGGTTTGACTCTCTAAGGGCACCTCAAGACTCTGGGACCTATTCTTCAAGCACAGCCCTGTGGTCACCTGGTATGCATCCTGTGCCAGAGGTTTTGGAAACAATGTCTGCCATCCACTCTGACTGGGTGACCCCACTGATGAGCCTGCTACACTGTTGCATCAGAGGAGGGGCCAGTCATACACCAGGCTGCCCATCTCAAGAATGCCAAAACCTTCATGAATGGGCCATCCTGTGCCTGCAATCACAGGGAGGCGGGGCTGACAGCCACGGGTCACGTAACTGAGGTCAAACACAAGAAGCTGGCCTGGGAGCTCCATATAAACCTCAGGAGCTCAGTGCTCCTCACATTGCCAGCATCTTCTCTCCTCACTCACCCTTCCTGGTGCTTTGGGTAAGTGTGGGTTCTACTGAGTCTCTCATCTTCCCAGCTGGTCTTGCCCAGGCCTGACTAGATTAGATGGACCAGGGCCTCTTTCCCCTTTGGGAGCTATAGGGCCTCTGCTTTCCCAAAAGCACTCACATTTGGAGGGCGGTCAGGAAAGGAGCAGGGGATGAGCTGCTGCAATGCAGATGAGGTTTCTGGTCTTCTGGTCAGAATGTCAACTCCACAAAGACAAGACTATCTCCTGCTCTCTGGCACTCCCATAGGGGCAGGCATGGCGCCGGGCACAGAAGGACTCTGGAGAGGCTGTCCAAGGCAGCTTGTGCACAGGCTGAGCAGACCTCGTGAAATTGTCAGGAGGAGAGGCTGAGCCCACTCTCAAGAGAGTAGGGAGAATGATTCCAAGAAAGTTGCAGATGGGAGGGATTTGAGGTGCCACAGAAATCCAATTGCTGCTTTACAGAGTTAGAAGTTCTGAGAGGGAAATACAACTTCCTACTAGTCAAAGTCCCTTCTACCAAACTTGGACTTGAGAAAATCATGGAAGAGATGGCTAATAGCTTCTGGTCGGGGATATTAGTCCAAAGGACCACCGGGGTCCTTCCCCTGTTTCCAGGCAGGGCCACAGCAGAGCCTGTCTTTTCTAATAACTGGCCCTTGGATCATGGCCTAGCTCAGTGGGACAGACCAAGAGTTTGAACTAAGAGCTTTTGCAGAGGATGGAGTGCAACAGGCCTCAGTAGAATGGAGTCCAACAAACCTCCCTCTGTTGTACTGGGAATAGGTAAAATCTCCCATCCTAGGTAGAGGTTTGTGGTAGCTTTCTATTTGCACTCAGAGAATCAGTGTTGAGACTGGAAGAGGCCTGAAAGATGAAGTGTTCAAACCCTTTCATTTAATAGGAAATGAGAAAGCGGCGGGAGTGTTGGTGATCTGCCCTCAAATCACACAACAGTGGTCAGAGGCAGAGCTAGGAGAAAGAATGGGCACTGCTAACTGGGCTGTTTAAAGCTTAGTGAAGGCTTTCTGCAGGGGAAGAAAGCTCAACTCTTCCAAAAGCAAGAATCCCCGCTGAGGGCTCTCGGGGCACCTGAAGGAGCCCTGGGCCTGGCGCAGGCAGGCGCTGAGAGGATGGCGATGTTGCCATGGATGCAGCTGCCTCCGTAAGTATCCTCTTGCAGCCGGTCCAGAGATGCTCTCTTCTCTCCTTCCAGGCTCCCCTTCCTCCTTAGATAAGATGTCTTATCAGAAAAAGCAGCCCACCCCCCAGCCCCCAGTGGGCTGCGTGAAGACCTCTGGCGGCGGTAGCGGAGGCGGAGGCAGCGGCGGTGGCGGCTGCGGCTTCTTCAGCGGTGGCGGCAGCAGCGGTTCTGGCTGCGGCTACTCCGGAGGCGGTGGCTACTCTAGCGGCGGCTCCGGCTGTGGCGGGGGCTCCTCCGGGGGCGGCGGCGGCACTGGAGGCTGCGGAGGCGGCTCCGGTGGGAACGTCAAGTACTCCGGGGGCGGTGGCTCCTCCGGGGGCGGCTCCGGCTGTTTCTCCAGCGGTGGGGGAGGTTCCGGCTGCTTCTCCTCCGGTGGCGGCGGCTCCGGCTGCGGCGGCGTCTCCTCCGGGGGCGGCTCTGGCTGCTTCTCCAGCGGTGGGGGTGGCTCCTCCGGGGGAGGCTCCGGCTGCTTCTCCGGCGGCGGCGGCTCCTCGGGTCAGGCTGTCCAGTGCCAGAGCTACGGAGGCGTCTCCAGCGGCGTCTCTAGCGGCGGCTCCTCCAGCGGCGGCTCCGGCTGCTTCTCCAGCGGCGGGGGCGGCGGCTCCGGCTGCGGCGGCGGCGGCTACTCCGGCGGCGGCTCCGGCTGCGGCGGAGGCTCCTCTGGCGGCGGCAGCTCCGGCTACGTCTCCTCGCAGCAGGTCACCCAGACCTCGTGCGCGCCCCAGCCGAGTTACGGAGGGGGATCGTCCGGCGGCGGCGGCGGCGGCAGTGGCTGCTTCTCCAGCGGCGCGGGCGGCGGGGGCTCCGGCTGCGGCGGCGGCTCCTCCGGGGTTGGCAGCGGCTGCGTCATCGGTGGCGGGGGCTCCGTCTGCGGAGGTGGCTCCTCTGGGGGCGGCGGCAGCTCCAGCTGTGGCGGTGGCTCCTCCGTGGGGGGCTCAGGGAGTGGCAAGGGCGTCCCGGTCTGCCACCAGACCCAGCAGAAGCAGGCGCCTACCTGGCCATCCAAATAGGTCCCCCAGGGTACCACGGAGGCGAAGGAGTTGGAGGTGTTTTCCAGGGGCGCTGATGGGCTTAGAGCTCTCATGATGTTACCCAAGGTTTGCAAATCCTTCATGTCTTAACCTACCTGAAAGAAGCCATTGAGCTCTCCGACTGCAGCTAGTGCTGCTGTTTAGCCTCTTTGGTTTCTGTACAACTACCTCCCAACCCCAGTGCCTCAGTCAATAAATGTGCAAATTCATGAGAATCTCTAGGTCTCCAAGAGTATTTGTAGTCTTCAAGTTCATCCATTCCATTCCATTCTTCTCCTTTCCTGCATTCGCTCATTCACACTTACATTCATTTTACAAATACACGGACTCAATTGGCGGAAGGGTGAGTGGATAGATGAGAGTCACCAGGAGAGGGAGGAATGGCTGGCAAACGACGGTCAAATATGTGAACATTCTAGTGTGCGGCTTAAAATCATGACGTGATCCCAAAACACAAAGATCCTGAGGAGAGACTTCAGTAAACACCTCCCTGTGGATTGGGTAGCCACTGTGGGTCTCCTTACTGAACTCTGTTTTTTAAAGACATGCTGCCCTGGAAAGACGCTGTCTCTCAGCGTTCAGAGCCAATTCTGCAAGGTCTGAAAGCTGGGTGGCTGCACATTAGGAGCACCAGCTCATGCTACTCAGACTCACCGGAGAAATAATAAGCCTATCCGATGTTTATGAGCCTCTAGGGCGATCAAGACCACTTTAGTAGGTACCCGTAGGGAGAGGAGGAAGTAGGGGAACTGTTTCCTACTCTCTCACTCTCTCTCTCTTTTTTTTTTAAAATCTCAATCAGCTTTCTCGGGTTGAATGTTTCCTGCTCTCTTGAAGGAACTTTACCTAACTTAGGAAGATGCAGCATAAGTGTGCGAGATGTAAAACCTCAGCACCAGAAAGAGGTCATGGAAAACACAAGAGCTTCCGATCAGCAAGGAAGAAGCCACAGTTGCTCCAAGGGATGTATTAATTGCATAGCCCTCAAAAGAGATATAGAACATCAGCCTGGCCAGGGATTTTCCAGGTTCTGCTTCATATCCTGATTTTACCAGCTCTAGTTAAATGCCAATTTACTGATTTACTCAAGAAAAACTCCTGCTACATCAAAAAGCCCAGGTACCCTTCCTACTCAATCACTGCTGGGGAGGTTAAAAAAAAAAAAAAAAAAAGGCTGCTTCTTCAACTCTCCCATTTAGGATCTCTACCATTCATCATTTTACATGGGTCATTCATGGAGATCAGAACAAATAGCAGTCTTAAAGATTCAGGAGCCCAACCACTGCATTATTTTTATGTTTTATTAACAAATGAAAGTCAGACTTTCAGTTCTGGACAAAATGAAGTAGATGTAATTCTTACTATCACTCCTGTGATACTAACTAAAATCTCTGAGCATAATATATAAAGCAAACATAAGAAGACTTTGCAAGCTGGGTGGCTGCATGTTAGCAGCACCAGCTTATGCCATAAACATCTGATATGCTTATTATTTCTCTGGTGAGTCTGGAGAAGACAAGGCGGAGTAGCTAGAGTCCTCAGAACTAAAGGACTAACCGTGGTAAGTTTCCTGGGTTTTCTTATTGCCTCCTGTGTTTCCCAGATTGGGCACTAGAAAATCTGATTCTGGCAGGTGCAGACAAAAAAACTGCACCAAGAAAATTCTCTTACTTTAGACAAAAGACCAGGAAGGGGGTAGTCTAGTAAGACAGAAATCTTTCTGACAATATTTGCCCTACTTCAACCAAACACTATGGGGAAAAAAATGAACAAGAATCCTGTACTTCCACCATAGTAAGGAGACCACATGGACTTACTCAGAAGGTGCTACACTCTCCCTAACCTCACTAGTGTGGTATTAGCAGAAGTCTGCTATAATAGAAAATTTAAACAAGATCTGAAGTCTCTTAACATAAGGCCCAAAGTGTCCAGCACACAATAAAAATCACTCATCATACCAAGAACCAGAAAAAAATCTCAACTTGAATGATAAAAGAACCATTCGACAGATAACCAACAGTGAAATGACACAGATTTTGAGATTATGTTAGGGATTTTTGTTGTTGTTGTTTTGACACAGTCTCAATCTGTCTCCCAGACTGGAGTGCAGTGGCCCAATCTTGGCTCACTGCAACCTCCTCCTCCAGGGTTCAAACAATTCTTGTGCATCAGCCTCCTGAGTAGCTGGGAATACAGGCATGTGCCACCACACCTGGCTAATTTTTGTTGTTTTGTTTTGTTTTTCAGTAGGAGACGGAGTTTCGCCATGTTGGCCAGGCTGCTCTTGAATTCCTGGCCTGAAGTGATCTGCCTGCCTCGGCCTCCCAAAGTGCTGGGATTACAGACGTGAGCCACCGCCACCATGCCTGGCCTTATCTGTAAGGGACTTTAAAGAAGATATCATAAAAATGCTTCAATAAGAAATTACAAACACACTTGAAACAATGAGAAAATAGGAAACCTTGGCAAATAAATAGAAGATATAAAAAGGGCCAAGTGGCAATTTTAGAACTAAAAATATAATAACCCATTACAGAGTTAAATTTTAGAACTGGAAAATAAAAAACTCACTAGATAGGCACAATAGCAGAATGGAGATGATGGAGAAAAGAATCAATATCCTTCCACCTTCCACTATTTTACCCCTCCAGAGAATACAGCAACAGGCACCGTCTTAGAAGCAGAGAGCAGCCCTCCACAAATAATTGAACTTGTTGGTGTCTTGATCTTGGCCTCAAAACTATGAGAAATAAATTCCCAGCCTCAAAAACTATGAGAAACACGTTCCTGTTCAAAAATAGATCAATAGAAATTATTCCATCTCAACAACAGAGAAAATAAACTGAGGGGAAAAAAACAGAGCCTCAATAAACTGTGGGACAACAAAAGTGTTAGCATTCATGTCATCAGAGTCCCAGAAGGGGAGGAGAAAGGGTGTGGTATGAAAAATTGTAAAAATAATGGCTCAGAATTACCCAAATTTGGTGAAAGTGATTAACTTACAAATTCAAGATGAGTGAAACTCAAACAGGATAATCCCAAAGAAATCCACACTAAGAAATATCATAATCAAACATCTGAAAGCTAAAGACAAAGAAAAAATCTTCAAGAAGAAAATTTTGGATTTATTGAAATCGGGGGATCCTGAGCAAGATGGCCAAACAGGAACAGCTCCAGCCTCCAGCTCCCAGCACGAGCAACACAGAAGATGGGTGATTTCTGCATTTTCAACTGAGGTACCAGGTTCATCTCACTGGGGAGTGCTGGACAATCAGTGCTGGTCAGCTGGTGCAGCCCGACCAGTGAGAGCTGAAGCAGGGCAAGGCATCGCCTCACCTGGGAAGCACAAGGGGAAAGGGAATCCTTTTTCCTAGCCAAAGGAAACTGAGACACACAACACCTGGAAAATCAGGTAATTCCCACCCCAATACTGCGCTTTACCAAGGGTCTTAGCAAACGGCACACCAGGAGATTATATCCCACACCAGGCCAGGAGGGTCCCACACCCACGGAGCCTCCCTCATTGCTAGTACAGCAGTCTGAGATCTAACTGCAAGGTGGCAGCAAGGCTGGGGGAGGGGCGCCCACCATTACTCAGGCTTAAGTAGGTAAACAAAGCCGCCAGAAGCTCGAACTGGGTGGAGCCCACCGCAGTTCAAGGAGGCCTGCCTGCCTCTGTAGACTCCACCTCTGAGGACAGGGCATAGCTAAACAAAAAGCAGCAGAAACCTCTGCAGATGTAAATGACCCTGTCTGACAGCTTTGAAGAGAGCAGTGGGTCTCCCAGCACGGAGGTTGAGATCTGAGAACAGACAGAATGCATGCTCAAGTGGGTCCCTGACCCTTGAGTAACCTAACTGGGAGACATCCCCCACTAGGTGCAGACTGACACCTCACACTGCACATGGCTGGACACACCTCTGAGACGAAGTTTCCAGAACAAGAATCTGACAGCAACACTCACTGTTCAGCAATATTCTATCTTCTGCAGCCTCCGCTGCTGATACCCAGCGAACAGGGTCTGGAGTGGACCTCAAGCAAACTCCAACAGACCTGCAGCTGAGGGTCCTGACTGTTAGAAGGAAAACTAACAAACAGAAAGGGCACCCACACCAAAATCCCATCAGTACGTCACCATCATCAAAGACCAAAGGCAGATAACACCACAAAGGTGGGGAAAAAGCAGGGCAGAAAAGCTGGAAATTCAAAAAATCAGAGCACATCTCCCACTCCAAAGGAATGCAGCTCATTGCCAGCAATGGATCAAAGCTGGACAGAGGATGACTTTGACAAGTTGAGAGAAGAAGGCCTCGGTTGATCAAACTTCTCAGAGCTAAAGGAGGAACTACATACCCAGGGCAAAGAAACTAAAAATCTTGAAAAAGGAATGGAAGAATGGATAACTAGAATAATCAATGCAGAGAAGGCCATAAACGAACTGATAGAGATGAAAACCATGACACGAGAATTACGTGACAAATATACAAGCTTCAGTAACCAACTTGATCAACTGGAAGAAAGAGTATCAATGATTGAAGATCAAATGAATGAAATGAAGTGAGAAGAGAAGTCTAGAGAAAAAAGAGGAAAAAGAAATGAACAAAGAGTCCAAGAAATATGGGATTATGTGAAAAGACCAAATCTATGTCTGATCCATGTGCCTGAAAGTGAGGGGGAAAATGGAACCAAGTTGGAAAACACTCTTCAGGATATCATCCAGGAGAACTTCTACAACCTAGTAAGGCAGGCCAACTTTCAAATTCAGGAAATACAGAGAACGCCACAAAGATAATCATCGAGAAGAGCAACTCCAAGACACATAATTGTCAGATTCAGCAAAGTTGAAATGAAGGAAAAAATGTTAAGGGTAGCCAGAGAGAAAGGTCGGGTTGCCCACAAAGGGAAGCCCATCAGACTAACAGCAGATCTCTCGGCAGAAACTCTACAAGCCAGAAGAGAGTGGGGGCCAATATTCAACATTCTTAAAGAAAAGAATTTTCAGCCCAGAATTTCATATCCAGGCAAACTAAGTTTCATAAGTGAAGGAGAAATAAAATCCTTTACAGACAAGCAAATGCTTACTTTGTCACCACCAGGCCTGCCCTACAAGAGATCCTGAAGGAAGCACTAAACATGGAAAGGAACAACTGGTACCAGCCATTGCAAAAACATGCCAAAATGTAAAGACCATTGATGCTAGGAAGAAACTGCATCAACTAATGAGCAAAATAACCAGTTAATATCATAATGGCAGGATCAAGTTCACACATAACAATATTAACTGTAAATGTAAATGGACTAAATGGTCCAATTAAAAGATACAGACTGGCAAACTGGATAAAGAGTCAAGACCCATCAGTCTGCTGTAT
This sequence comes from Papio anubis, assembly GCF_008728515.1. Classification (NCBI taxonomy): domain Eukaryota; kingdom Metazoa; phylum Chordata; class Mammalia; order Primates; family Cercopithecidae; genus Papio; species Papio anubis. Next base: position 123,822,953 of record NC_044976.1, read on the forward strand.
TCAGGAGACCCATCTCACATGCAGAGACATACATAGACTCAAAATAAATGGATGGAGGAAGATCTACCAAGCAAATGGAAAACAGAAAAAAGCAGGGATTGCAATCCTAGTCTCTGATAAAACAGACTTTAAACCATCAAAGATCAAAAGAGACAAAAAAGGCCATTACATAATGGTAAAGGGATCAATTCAACAGGAAGAGCTAACTATCCTAAATATATATGCACCCAATACAGGAGCACCCAGATTCATAAAGCAAGTTCTTAGAGACTTACAAAGAGACTTAGACTCCCATACAATAATAATGGGAGACTTTAACACCCCACTGTCAACATTAGACAGATCAACGAGACAGAAAGTTAACAAGGATATCTAGGAATTGAACTCAACTCTGCACCAAGCAGACCTAATATACATCTACAGAACTCTCCACCCCAAATATTGCAACAGAATATGCATTATTCTCAGCACCACATTGCACTTATTCCAAAATTGACCACATAGTTGGAAGTAAAGCACTCCTCAGCAAATGTAAAAGAACAGAAATTATAATAAACTGTCTCTCAGACCACAGTGCAATCAAACTAGAACTCAGGACTAAGAAACTCAATCAAAATCGCTCAACTACGTGGAAACTGAGCAACCTGCTCCTGAATGACTACTGGGTACATAACTAAATGAAGACAGAAATAAAGATGTTCTTTGAAACGAATGAGAACAAAGCTACAACATACCAGAATCTCTGGGACACATTTAAAGCAGTGTGTAGAGGGAAATTTATAGCACTAAATGCCCACAAGAGAAAGCTGGAAAGATCTAAAATTGACACCCTAACATCACAATTAAAAGAACTAGAGAAGCAAGAGCAAACACATTCAAACGCTAGCAGAAGGCAAGAAATAACTAAGATCAGAGCAGAACTGAAGGAGATAGAGACACAAAAAACCCTCCAAAAAATTAATGAATCCAGGAGCTGGTTTTTTGAAAAGATCAACAAAATTGATAGACCACTGCAAGACTAATGAAGAAGAAAAGAGAGAAGACTCAAATAGACTCAATAAAAAATGATAAAGGGGATATCACCACTGACCCCACAGAAATACAAACTACCATCAGAGAATACTATAAACACCGAATTCTACCAGAGGTACAAAGAGGAGCTGGTACCATTCCTTCTGAAACTATTCCAATCAATAGAAAAAGAAGGAATCCTCCCTTACTCATTTATGAGGCCAACATCATCCTGATACCAAAGCCTGGCAGAGACACAACAAAAAAAGAGAATTTTAGACCAATATCCCTGATGAACATCGAAACAAAAATCCTCAAGAAAATACTGGCACACCAAATCCAGCAGCACATCAAAAAGCTTATCCACCATGATCAAGTGGGTTTCATCCCTGAGATGCAGGCTGGTACACCATACACAAATCAATAAACGTAATCCAGCATATAAACAGAACCAAAGACAAAAACTACATGATTATCTCAATAGATGCAGAAAAGGCCTTTGAAAAAATTCAACAACCCTTCATGCTAAAAACGCTCAATAAATTCGGTATTGATGGAACGTATCTCAAAATAATAAGAGCTATTTATGAGAAACCCACAGCCAATATCGTACTGAATGGACAAAAACTGGAAACATTTCCTTTGAAAACTGGCACAAGACAGGGATGTCCTCTCTCACCACTCCTATTCAACATAGTGTTGGAAGTTCTGGCTAGGGCAATCAGGCAAGAGAAAGAAATAAAGGGTATTCAGTTAGGAAAAGAAGAAGTCAAATTGTCCCTCTTTGCAGATGACATGATTGTATATTTAGAAAACCCCATCGTCTCAGCCCAAAATCTCCTTAAGCTGATAAGCAACTTCAGCAAAGTCTCAGGATACAAAATCAATGTGCAAAAATCACAAGCATTCTTACACACCAGTAACAGACAAACAGAGAGCCAAATCATGAATGAACTCCCATTCCCAACAGCTTCAAAGAGAATAAAATACCTAGGAATCCAACTTACAAGGAATGTAAAGGACCTCTTCAAGAACTACACACCACTACTCAGTGAAATAAAAGAAGACACAAACAAATGGAAGAACATACCATGCTCATGGATAGGAAGAATCAATATTGTGAAAATAGCCATACTGCCCAAGGTAATTTATAGATTCAATGCCATCCCCATTAAGCTACCAATGAGTTTCTTCACAGAATTGGAAAAAACTGCTTTAAAGTTCATATGGAACCAAAAAAGGGCCCACATTGCCAAGACAATCCTAAGTCAAAAGAACAAAGTTGGAGGCATCACGCTACCTGACTTCAAACTATACTGCAAGGCTACAGTAACCAAAACAGCATGGTACTGGTACCAAAACGGAGATATAGACCAATGGGACAGAACAGAGCCCTCAGAAATAATACCACACATCTACAGCCATCTGATCTTTGACAAACCTGACAAAAACAAGAAACGGGGAAAAGGTTCCCTATTTAATAAATGGTGCTGGGAAAATTGGCTAGCCATAAGTAGAAAGCTGAAACTGGATCCTTTCCTTACTCCTTATATGAAAATTAATTCAAGATGGATTAGAGACTTAAATGTTAGACCTAATACCATAAAAACCCTAGAAGAAAACCTAGGTAATATCATTCAGGACATAGGCATGGGCAAGGACTTCATGTCTAAAACACCAAAAGCAATGGTGACAAAAGCCAAAAAAGACAAATTGTATCTAATTAAACTAAAGAGCTTCTGCACAGCAAAAGAAACTACCATCAGAGTGAACAGGCAACCTACAGAATGGGAGAAAATTTTTGCAATCTGCTCATCTGACAAAGGGCTAATATCCAGAACCTACAAAGAACTCAAACAAATTTACAAGGAAAAAAACAAACAACCCCATCAAAAAGGGGGCAAAGGATATGAACAGATGCTTCTCAAAAGAAGACATTCATACAACCAACAGGCAAATGAAAACATGCTCATCGTCACTGGCCATCAGAGAAATACAAATCAAAACCACAATGAGATACCATCTCACACCAGTTAGAATGGCAATCATTAAAAAATCAGGAAACAACAGGTGCTGGAGAAGATGTGGAGAAATAGGAACACTTTTACACTGTTGGTGGGACTGTAAACTAGTTCAACCATTGTGGAAAACAGTGTGGCGATTCCTCAAGGATCTAGAACTAGAAATACCATTTGACCCAGCCATCCCACTACTGGGGATGTATCCAAAGGATTATAAGTCATGCTGCTATAAAGACACATGCACACGTATGTTTATTGCGGCACTATTCACAATAGCAAAGACTTGGAATCAACCCAAATGTCCATCAGTGACAGATTGGATTAAGAAAATGTGGCCCATATACACCATGGAATACTATGCAGCCATAAAAAAGGATGAGTTTGTGTCCTTTGTAGGGACATGGATGTAGCTGGAAACCATCATTCTCAGCAAACTATCACAAGAACAGAAAACCAAACACCACATGTTCTAACTCATAGGTGGGAATTGAACAATGAGATCACTTGGACATGGGAAGGGGAACATCACACACCGGGGCCTATCGTGGGGAGGGGTGAGTGGGGAGGGATGGCATTGGGAGTTATACCTGATGTAAATGACGAGTTGATGGGTGCTGATGAGTTGATGGGTGCAGCACACCAACATGGCACACGTATACATATGTAACAAATCTGCACATTGTGCACATGTACCCTAGAACTTAAAGTATAATTTTTAAAAAAAAGAAAATTTTGAAAGCAAATCTTGAAAGCAGAGAAAACTGACGTATCATCTGTAGGGAAACTATTATTTGAATGATAGCAGATTTCTTGTCAGAAACCAAGAAGGCCAGGAAAAAATGTCACCACATCTTTCAAGTGCTAAATGAGAAGAACTGTCAACCCAGAATTCTGTATCCAGTGAAAATGTCCTTCAGAGATGAAGGTAAAACAAAGATAGTTTCATATGAAAGAAAAATAAGAAAATATGGTGCCGGCATACACATCCTAAAAGTGTGACTAATGGAAGTTTTCAAACAAAAAAGAAATGAAAGAAACCAACATGGAACATCAGGAATAAAGGAAGAACAATGTGAAGTCTAAAACTATAGGACAGTATCCTTTTCCTCCTGAGTTTTTTAAAATTATATTTGATAGTTGAAGCAATAACCACATCATTGATATATATATTTTGTTATAATAGCACAAATGAAATGAGGCAGAGGTGATATATCATTGTGACTTAAATTTGCATTTCTCCAAAAATTAATGAATGATTTTGAGCACTTTTGTATACCCGTTGGTCATTTGTATGTCTTCTTTTGAGAAATGTCTATTCAAATCCTTTGCCCATTTTTTAATTGGGTTTTTTTTTTCTTACTATTGAGTTGTTTGAATTCCTTATACATTTTTTATATTAACCACCTATCAGATGTATGGTTTGAAAATATTTTCTTCATTCCTTAAGTTGTCTCTTCACTCTGTTGATTGTTGCCTTGGCTGTACAGAAGCTTTTTGGTTAGATACAAGCCCATTTGTCTATTTTGCTTTTGTTGCCTGTGCTTTGGGGTTCAATATCCAAAAAATCATTGCCTAGACTGGAGTCATGGAGCTTTTCTTATGTTTTCTTCCCGTAATTGCACAGTTTCAGGCCTTACATTTAAGTTTTCATCAATTTTGAGTTGATTTTAACATACGATGTAGGATAAGGGTCTAATTTCCTTCTTCTACATGTGGATATCCAGCTGTGCCAACAATTATAGAAGAGACTGTCCTTTTTCTATTGCATGTTCTCAGCATATTTGTCAAAACTGATTTGTTAAGTGGATTTATTCTTCCTTTGATCTATGCCTTCAATTTTGATGCCTTTTATTTCTTTCTCTTGTGTAATTGCACTGGCCAAGACTTCCAGGTTGTCTTTCGCCATAAAGTATAATGTTATCTGAGGGTTTGTCATCAAATAACCTCTACAAGTTGGGAGATAATGTCTTCTATATATCTGGATCTTCTGAGAGTTTTTATCAGAAAAGGTGTTGAAATTCCTCAGATGTTTTTTCTGCATCTATTGGGGGTGATTCGTATGGTTTTTGTCCTTCATTCTGTTCATGTGGTACATCACATTTATAGATTTGCATTTTTAAAACCATCCTTTCATTCACAAAACAAGTCCCACTTCATCATAGTGAATGATCCTTTTAATGTGCTTTTTTTTTTTTTTTTTTTTTTTTCCAGATGGCGTCTCGCTCTGTTGCCCAGGCTGGAGTGAGGTGGTGCGATCTCAGCTCACTGCAACCTCCACCTCCCTGGTTCAAGCAATTCCCCTGCCTCAGTCTCCTGAGTAGCTGGGATTACAGGTGGGTGCATGATAATATCCTGCGCTTGTGTGGGTTTGGTGGTTTGGGTGTGGGGGGTGTTTTTTTTTTTTTTTTTTTTAGTAGAGACAGAGTTTCACCATGTTGGCCAGACTGGTCATGAACTCCTGACCTCAGGCAATCCACCCGCCTCAGCCTCCCAACTGCTGGGATTACAGGCGTGCGCCACTGAACTCAGCCCTTTTTAACTCAGTGTACTAATAACTTTGTTAAAGATTTTTACACCTGCATTCATCAGGGTAAAATGACTTCTAATTTTCTTTCCTTGTAGTGTTCTGTCTGGCTTTGGTATCAGGGCAATTCTAGCCTCGTAAAATGAGTTTGAAAGTATTCCCTTGTCTTTCATTTTTGGAAGAGCTTGGAAAGGATTGATATTAGTTCTTTAAATGTTTAGTAGAATTTAGCAGTGAAGCCATTGGATCCTGGGATTTTTTGATGGAAGACTTTTTATTACTAATTTAATCTCCCTACTAGTTGTTAATCTGTTCAGATTTCATATTTCTTTGTGATTCAGTTTGATAGTTTGAATATTTCTAGGAATTTGTTCATTTCTTCTGGGCTATCCAAATTATTGGTGTATAATAATTATTCATAGTCTCTTATGATCCTTTGTATTTCTCTTGTATCAGTTGTAATGTCTCCTCTTTCATTTCTGATTCTATTTATTTGAGTGTTCTCTTTTTTTCCTAAGTAATCCAGCAGGTTTGTTGATTTTATCTTTTCAAAAAACCAACTCAAGGTTTGTTGATCTTTTCTGCTGTTTTTTTTCCTCTACTGCATTGATTTCTGCTATTATCTTTATTATTTCCATTCTTCCACTAACTTTGGGCTTATTTTATTCTTGTTTTTCTAGTTCCTTGAGATGTTATTTTAAGTTGTTTATTCAGGACCTTTATTCCTTTTTGATGTAGGCATTTACTGCTGAAAACTTCACTCAGAGAACTTGTGCTATTCCCTTTATGTCTGGGTATGTTGTGTGTCCATTTTTGTTTGTGTCAAGATATTTTGTAATTTCCCTTTTAAGTTTTTCATTGACCCATTGATTGTTCAGCAGTGTGTTGTATAATTTCCATGTATTTGTAAATTTTGCAAAATTGCTCTTGTTATTGATTTCTTGTTTCATACCATTAAGGTCAGAAAAGATAGTTGATATGATTTTAATCTTGTTATTTGTTAAGACTTGTTGGCTAACATATGATCTATCCTGTAGAATGTTCTGTGTGTCCTTAAGAAGAATGTGCATTCTTTACCATTTGGTGGAATGTTCTGTATATGTCTGTTAGGTTCATTTGGTCTAGAATGTAGTTTAAGTACAATGTTTTCTTATTGATTGTCTGTGTATATTATCTGTCCATTGCTAGAAGTGGGATACTGAAGTCACCTGCTATTATTGTATTATAATCTACCTTTCCTTTCAGGTGTATTTGTATTTGCCTTATATATTTAGATGTTCCAATGTTGGGTGCATAAACATTTACAATTGTTATATTCTCTTGTTTCATTGACTCCTTTGTCATTTTACAATGACATCCTTGCCTTGCTTTACAGTTTTTTACTTAGAGCCTATTTTATCTGATGTAACTATAAGTACTACTGCTGTCTTTTGGGTTTCATTTGCATGGAATATTTTTTGTTATCTCTTCACTTTCAGTCTATATATGTTCTTACAGGTGAAATGAGTTTCTTATAGGCAGCAATAGTTGGGTCTTGATTTTTTAATCCATTTGGTCATTATATGTCTTTTGATTGAGAATTTAACCCATTTACATTCAAGGAAGTGTTGATAGGTAAAGACTACTGTCATTTTTAAATTGTTTTCTGGTTTTATTGTAAATCCTTTGTTCTTTTTTTCCTCTCCTGCTGTCTTCCGTTGTAATTAAGTGATTTTCTCTAGAGGTATGCATTGATTTCTTACTTTCATCTTTTGTTTATCTACTATAGGTTTTTGTTTTGTGGGTTACCAGGAGGCTTACAAAAACATCGTATAGTTGTAACTGGTTATTTTAAATAGATAACAACTTAACTATGATCACATAAAAATAACTCTATGCTTTTACTTCACCCCTCCCCCATACATTTTAATATTTTTCATTTTAAATTTTTGATGTCACAATTTACATCTTTTTTATTGTATATCCCTTAACAAATTATTGTAGCTATTATTGTTTTTAATAGCTTAGTCTTTTAACTTTCATACTAAAGAGATAAGGAATTTACACATCACCATTACAGTATTAAAGCATTTTAAATTTGACTATATAATACTTTTCCCTCGTGAGTTTTATATTTTCTATGTTTTTATGTTACTAACCAGTGTCCTTTTCTTTCATCTTAAAGAATTCCCTGTAGCATTTCTTGTAATATAGGTCTGGTGGTGATTAACTCCCTTGGCTTTTGTTTGTCTGACAAAGTCTCTACTATCCTTCATTTCTGAAGGGCAGATTTGCTGGGTACAGTATTCTACATTGATTGTTTTGTTTTATTTTGTTTTTCCTTCAGCACTTTGAATATATTTTCCCACTCTCTCCAGGCCTGTAGGATCTCTGCAGAGAAATCCACTGTTATCCTTATTGGAGCTCCTTTTATGTTATTTTCTTCTATTCTTTTGCTGCTTTCAGGATTCTCTCTTTGTCCTTGATTTTTGACAGTTTGATTACAATATGTCTTAGTTAGTCTTGTTTGGATTGAATCTGACTGGAGACATTTGACTTTCGTGTACTTGGATATTTATATCTCCGTCCAAATTTGTAAAGTTTTTGCTATTTGTTTAAATAAGCTTTCTATGCACTTTATCTTTCTCTCTCCTTCACGAACTCTTACATCTCAAATATTTTCTCTTTGGATACTGCCTCATCAATTCCGTAAGCTTTCTTCATTCCTTTTCAATCTTTTTTCTCTTTTCTCCTCTGAGTAAATATTTTAAAATAACCTGTCTTTGAGTTCACGGATTCTTTCTTCTGCTTGATTAATTATGCTGCTGATGCTATTTCATTTTTCATTTAATTCATCATCTTTCTTCAGCTCCAGAATTTCCATTTGTTGTTTTTCTTTTTACCTCTACCTTTCTTTTTACCTTTCTCTCTATTTTCTTGAAGTTTCCTGAGCTTCCTTAAAATAATTATTTTGATGTATTTGTCAGGCTGTTTGTATATCTTCATTTCTTTGAGGTCAGCTGGTGGGTAATAACTATGCTTTTTTGGTGGTGTTATGTCTCCTTGGTTTTTCACATATCTTGTCTTATGTTGATGTCTGTGCATTTGAAAAAGTAGAGACTTATTCAAGTCTTTGAAGATTGGTTTTACCTGGGAAATCCCTTCACCAGTTAGTCTATCCATAGATTCTGGGCAGGTCATCTGGTATAGTCTAAAGGCAGGCTTGCTGCTGGAATCCTTGAACAGGTGACCTGGTGTCTGGGTTCATGGAGTTGGGCCTGTAACTTGGATCCTCTGGAGTAGACTTGTTGATTGGGTCTTTGGTGATGGGCCTGGAGCCTGAATCTGTGGGGGCCAGCCTGAGACCTCAGTCCACAGAGACTGACCTGGCACTGGAATGGGCCTTGAATCTAAGTCTCCAAGGGCTGGCCAAATCTGAGATGGGCCTGGTGCATGGGTCCACTGGGATAGGGCTGTAGCCTGAGTCCCTGAGGGCAGGTCTTGGTCCTGGATCCACAGGGGCTGGCCTGGAGCTTGGGTCCGCAGGAGTGTTCTTGGAGCCTCAGTTCATGGGATCCAGCCTGACACCAGGATCTACTAAGTGGGCCTGAACCATGGGTCTGCTAGAGCAGACCTGGATTTTGAGTCCTTTGGAGGCTGGAACCACAAGGACCAGCCTGGAGTCTGGGGCCAGCCTGGTGCTAGGGCCAGCATACAGCCTGGGTCTGTGGAGGCAGATGTGGAGCCTAGGATTGTGGGTAATGTCCTGGTGCTTAGAGCCACAGGAACTGGCCTGGAGCTTGGGGCCTTAAGGGTCAACCTGGGACCTAGGTACACAGGGGAAGTCCTGAAGCTTGGGTGTGTTGAGGTCAGTCCACCACTGGGGTCTAATGAGACAGACCTGTGCCATGGTTCTTCTGGAACAAGCCTAGACATTGGTTCTGCTGGAGCGTAGGGCCATGGGAGCTGGCCTGGAGGGTGAAGCCATGAGGACTGGCCTATCATCGGGCATATCTGGAGCCTGTGCCCATGGGTGACCACCTAGTGTTTGAGGCAAGGAATGCCAACCTGGTGCTGGGGTGGGCCTAAAGCCTGGGGTCACAGCTGAGTGCTGGGTGAGCCTGGATCCTGTCTGTTATGGCCAGTCTGGAGGCTAGGTCTGCATATGCCAGACTGATGACTAGGGCTGCAGGGCTGGCCTTGCCCTGGGGCAGGCCTGGAGCTTGATTCTGGGAGGGCTGACTTGGTGCTGGGGTGGGGGTCAAAGCCCAGGGATGCTGAGGCCTACCTGGCACTGGGGCTGATATGGAGCCTAGGGCTACTGGGGTCAGCCTGGCACTGGGGCAAGCCCAAAGCCTGCATTTCCTTGTCAGGCCTGGAGCCTGAATGTGCAATGTCTTGTCTAGCACTGGGGCAGCCTTCGAGATTCAGTCCTCAATTACCATCCTATAGTCTGGGGCTTGTTTGGTACTGGGTTGTGCTGGGGTGGGCCTGGTTTGTGGGTCCAAGGAAAAGTCTGGCACTCACTTTCCTGGAGTGCAGTGGCGCAATCTCAGCTCACTGCAACTTCTGTCTCCCAGATTCAAGCAATTCTCCTGCCTCAGCCTGCTGAGTAGCTGGGATTACAGGCGCCTGCCACCATGCCCGGCTAATTTTTGTATTTTCAGTACAAATGGGGATTCACCATGTTGGCCAGGCCAGTGTCGAACTCCTGACCTCAGGTTATCCACCCACCTTGTCCTCCCAAAGTGCTAGGATTACAGGCGTGAGCCACCGCACCTGGCCAGCACTTCCTTAATAAAATCATTTACACACAAACCTGTGGTTCAAGGGAACAAAACCTAAGACACTACTTCAATTTTCTATTGGGTTTGACTTCAGGCCAATCCTCCTCTTTTTGGTAGAAGCTTTTTTTTTCTTTTTTAATTCAAGATGTGTTTTGGATATAAGGCCACCTTTCATCGAGAACCTCACATCCCTCCTGGGATGATAAAAGACCCTTTGTCTTTTCTAGCAAATCCTTTCTGGTATAAAGACCGCTGTCCTGGTTTGAGTACTCTGGTTTCTACAGAATTTATCTTCTGTCTCTGAGGCATGTCTTTGCTGGTGAATTTACTTTTTTCTGCACACCTAATTTAATATTTTGTTTGATCTGCATGTCTGGTTTAAAATTTTTGTGAACATTCTTATCTTAATTTGATTATGTGCATCTGTAAGTGATTTGGCTTTTTTTCCCTTGCTTGTTTCTAAAAATCTTCTAAGAGCAAAAATAAACATTCTAAATGTTGGATACAGAATTATTAACTAAACACCACTAGAGCAGTCACCACCACTAAAACACTGATCTAAACTCCTGATGTTCTTTGATGCTACTTATGGGATTTTCTTTGCTCTCTAGAAATTAAGGAGAAATGGAGTGGGATTTTCAAACATGAAGATATGCCAGGTTTTCTGGGACTCCGGCTGGCTACATATTACTGACTCAGAGTAAAAATGGCCATTATTCAAAATTTCTTTTAAAAAACAATTAAACCCTGCAGCTATAAAGTTAACATGTACAGACTTCTAAATTCTCTATGTCTCTGGTGTTTTGTTTTGTTTTCTGCCTACTTGGAATCTGCTAATTTTTCTGCTGGAGTTGAGAGAAAACTTTCTGCTTATGACATTCCAGCCAAGATTTTTAAAGTGCTCTTTAGAAGCTTTCAGATGAATAGCTTTACAAATTATAACAGCTTCATGGTAACTAACAATCTAGATCTCTTTTGGAAATGTAAATTTATAACAGTCTGATGGTCCCAATGTGACTGACATTGTCAGCCATAATTCTGGTTGTTCTCTCTTAAAATGCTGTATGGGATAGAAATAACTAAATTTATTTTTTAATTTTGAACTTCTGTCAGATTTTTAACCATGGCTATTTCAAGTTTTTGTCATCCACAGCTATTGCTTTGGTTTTTCTCTAAAAGCATTTTCAATTGATTACATTTTAAAATTGTATTTCATGGAAAAGACTCTAACAAGTAGTCTTGAACACAGATTTCTGATAACTTTAAGATCAATGAACTAAATAAAATGTCTTCAAAACTCGAAGAAACTGATGGGTTCATGAAACTGAATAAGATAAAGCACAACAAAATTAATTGCATAAGATTGAATAACTGATGAAGATAATGTTTTGATGACTTTTATTTGAAATGTTCCTTACTTACATGTTTTGTTTTACAAATTTCAGAAAATTTTCCTTTTGAGCTATCCATATGTTACAACAATTTGGTAAAGTATACTTTGTGAACAAAGGTGGAAATATTTGCTTTTTCTCCCTACTTGATTCCTCCAAAATTTAGAAACTATTCTTACTATGTTTTTAGCAATATGGTTATTTACATAAGTTCAATAAGAATCTGTTCTCTATTTATAACAGGATACAATTGGAAACATTGGTTATACAAGGCTTTGACTAAAATATCATATTTGGGAATGTGCATGAAATGCCTGGCTTCAAAGGTTTACAGCCTTACAGTGAATGAGTAAAAATTGTCACTTCCTAGCAGGCCCAAGAAACTTAAGTCTAGCTCTGTTGCCCAGGCTAGAGTGCAGTGGTGTGATCTCAGCTCACTGCAACCTCCACCTCCCAGGCTCAAGCAATTCTTCTACCTCAGCCTCCCGAGTAGCTGGGACTACAGGCATGCATGCCACCACACTCACACCACCATCCCCGGCTAATTTTTGTGTTTTTAGTAGAGACAGGGTTTCACTATATTGGCCAGGCTGGTCTCTAACTCCTGACCTCAAGTGATCCGCCCACCTCAGCCTCCCAAAGTACTGGGATTACAGGCGTGAGCTATTGCACCTGGCCAAGACTGTAGATAATATCTCAAGTCTGCTTCGATTTGACTTCCTAACTTCAAGAGATTTTTTTAATAAGGGATTTCCTATGTGGTTAGTGTATAGAGAAAAATTTATATTTCTAAAGAAAAGCTATAATATACCTGTTATTACACTGTAGTTTTGTATGTTCTTTCTGTGTTCTTATTATCCATCTACAGACTAGACTAGATCCTGAATTCTTCTAGATTTCTCCAATCCAACTTTCCTCCATGGAATTACTAAGAATGATAACTTTTCTGTTTCTAAAGCCCTATCAGCAGAAACTAAATGAATTTTAAGAAACAAGTCTTATGCCTGACGTATAGTCCACCCAAAAAGTTCACAAAACCACCCGATGTCATAACTAGAGACATTCAAACTGCAAGCCAGTACGAGAAGTTGATGTTTTCACTCTGTAGATAGCTTTTCTGAGGACATCTGAACAAGACTCTGTATCTTAATGAGACTCTAACCCCTCTTAATGCTACCTTTTACACTTGGCAGGATAATTATCATTTGATTTATTCTTTCAGTTGATTATATGTAAGCCTAGGATCCTGGCTCAAAACCATTATGCAAACTGAGATTGTCATATTAACATTTATTTTATTTGGGAATTTTCCCTTTTTAAACTTTGTGGCTGCTACTTGTTAAATTTTTGTAGAAGTACAACTCTTAACAGAATAATACAGTAGTTCCAGCACTTTGAGATGATAGCAAAAGACTACAAAACAGATGAAATTGAACTTAATAATGGACTCCAGGTAGACTCAGCCTGAGGGCCACTCCCTTCAGAACTCCCTTGTTGCTCAAGTGTGGCTTAAAAAGTTTTGACACTGACTTCTAGCCACCATTCACTCCTTCCAATATGGGATGATATCAATAATCCAGGACAGGCCTTTTTTGGCACCAATGGACATCAAAAGCTAACTACAGGATGATTAATTAGTGACGCTTTTGGAGAAAAATCTTGATAAAAATAAAAATAAAAACTCCCTAACAAACAGAGTAAGGGAAGCCCCTAAAGAGAAGGTTCTCATGCATAAATGCCTGATAACAAAAACAATCATGAAAGACTGCAAAAACCATGACTTGTACAAACGACATTGCAACCTTATGCAAAAAATACTTCTGTTGAGGACACTTGCCCAGCCTTGGACTGGCATCACCCTTATTATTAATCCTTGAAGCCAAGGATAACTATCTCAAAATAATTATGTAATCATCCTCATTTTTTCTTTGAAAACCTTTGTCTTCCTTTACTTCCCTGAATATGCACATAGTTTACTGTGGCACACATATTTTCATTGCAATGCCCTATTCCCAAATAAATATTATTTTCTTTTAGAAAGCCTCTCTGCGGCTGTTATTTAGGTTGACAGAGGACAATGGCAGCTAGCAAGGCCTATCTTGACTAATTCAGCTTCCAACCACAGCACAGAGGAAGATGTCCAAACTAATATGGGGAAAAAGTTAAAATTTCTACAATAGAGGGAATGTGGATATATTAATAACCCTATGCTAATTGGCATATACACTGCAGTGGACTGAATTGTGTCCCCCTCAAGATTCATATGTTGACACCCTAACCACCACTTTGATTATATTTGGAGATGAAGGCTTTGGGAGGTAATTAGGGTTAGATGAGGTCATGAGGATGGTACCCTGGTCTGATGGGATTACTGCTCTGATAAGAAGAAACACCAGAACTTGATCTTGCCTGCTGTCTCTCTCTCTGTCTCTCTCTCTCTCTCTCTCTCTCTCTTTTTCTCTCAACACAGTGAGAAGGCAACCATCTGCAAACCAGAAAGAGAGCCCTCACCAGAACCCAATCATGCTGGCCCCCAATCTCGGACTGTCCATCCTCCAGAACTGTAAGAAAATAGATATCTGCTGTTAGAGCAACCTGTCTATGGTATTTTGTTATGGCAAAATGAGCAGACTAAATACATGGACTTTGTGACTACTTAGCAAACAACTAACATAAATTTGATAAATGAACAAACAAAAGACTTCCCTGAATTCTGTGGCCAGACCTATGAAAAGCAGCACTCGACAGTTCCCTTCAAAGCTGTTCCCTCTGTTGCTAAAGAAAGCATTTGGAGGTGATGAGTTCCTTGTTACATGGGCATGGAAAATCCTTTGGTGGATCGCAGTTAAATAGGAGGTAGAAGCAAGTATGTGGAAATGTCTTTAAGAAAATATTTTTTAATTGTCAGATCTACCAAAAAACCAGTGTGATATGCCAGAAACAGCCCAAGAAGTGGAGTAAAAGAACTGGGTTGGGGACCCAGGGTCTCCAAGGTTTGACCTTGAGCAGATCATCCAACCTATCTGAGCCTCCATAAAATGAAAGTAGTAAAGCCCACATCACACAGCCACTGTGGAGCTCACAGCTACAAATCCCTGTCTATATGAATGGAAGTCATTGTTGCTTCATAGTCTCAACCTATCTGAAAGTCTCTGATGCAGTTTTCAGGTGCCACCTGCATCCCACACACGGCCAAGGGCAGACTTCACCTGCTCCCTGCTGGTGAACAGCAGCACTGCACCTCATGTCTAACACTGGAGCCTCTGCAACCTGAAAGTTTACTGTTCCCTTCCACTCTAGCTGGTATTTGTCTTACTCAGTTGCAGTGTTGAACTGGTAGCCTTGTGTGTATTCATTATTTGCTGATAAGTGTTCCCTGGGTTTAGTCATGATTTCCACACAAAAGAAGGTATAGAGTGTCCCTGTATCTCTATGGACATTAGCAGTAAATAAATAGCTTAGGCTAGATGAAAGTGCCCTGGCTTTGAAGTCAAACAGGCTTGAGTTTGCAGACCCTATGACATGCCCTTAGCAACAAGGCCATCTTGGGCTTCCCACTGGCATTCATTGAGAGTTGTCACCTTTCTTAAGTCACTTAGTCTTCTAAGAAAATACCAAAATATTAAGAGAAGCAAAACAAACAGTTCACATGACTTCAAAGACTGTCACTCCATCACTGTGGATACAGAGTTTCCCACAGCACCCATCTTATAGATACAGAGTAAGAAACTCAGGTTCAGAGAGATTAGCCAATCTATCCAAGGACACTAAGTTTATGTTTGTTTCTATCTTTATTATTGCTAATTTTAACTGAGATCATCACCTTCAACTTGACGAAAAGCCCATTATGGTAGAGGAAGAATGGGGAGATGCAGAGAGAAGGGGTGGAGGATACAACCGGGAAGTCATTTTTCACAGAGAAAGGCAATTCTGCTTCAAGGAGCCCCCAGCAGAGATTCCCAGTTTCCTTCTGGGGTCTAATTCAGCCTGAACTGCCCCTCCACCCCACCAGCCCCCAGAATGATCATCCAAGCCATTTCCATCTGAGGGTATCCTCTTTCCTTTATTCATGATGAAATTCATCTCTCATTTTCTCAAGCTGTTAAGCTACTGACACAAACTATTAAGCAACAACCACATTCAAGAACGGGGCGAGACCCTGAAGACACAGATGAATGGCATGTTAATTTGATTGATCATTGGAGATGTGTTACAAAATCTAGACTTGCAGATTATACTAAGCAGTATAAAATCCAAGCCGACAGGAAGGGCTGTGGAGACAGCATGCTGCTTCTGGTTTGAATCTTGTCTCTGACCGCGCCTTTTTACTCTTCTCTTTAGGTTTTTTCCTCCACCTGCTTGGCATGTCAAAATTTTCCAGGACTCTGTCCTTTTCTCTTTTTCCTCTACCTTTCCACAGATTATCTCCTCATCATCATAGTTTTAATTTCCAATATATTGATAATGCTTGATATATCTGAAAGGCCCTGGCCTTTCCGGAGCCTAAGTTCCAGTGGAGAAACAAACAAATAAACCAATAATACCATTAGTTCATAACCACCTCCCAAAGTGTTTATTGATCATGTAGGGGCTGGGACACCATCTCAGAATAAGACAGAATCTCAGCCTCCACAAAGCTTACAACTTCATGAGTGATGAAGAGAAGTAAGACAAAACCTTAGCACAGCATGAAAAGCAAGAGTTTTCAGGGCCTCTCATTAGGGACCTCTGCCTTGGAGGACTGAGAAGGAATAAACAGAAGACGTGATGTTGGTGCTGGGGTTTTAGGAACCATTAGGTTATCAGGCAGAGAAGCACATTCAGAGGCACTGATCTAAGAACAGGTTCTGGTGTATTCAGGAAACAGGTGTTCTGGTTGAGTCCAAGAGAACAACAGGGACAGGGAAAAGAGTGGATGTGGAAAAGGAGATCTCAGTGATGCTGGCAAAGGGCCTGGTGCGTCAAAACAAGAAGTTTCTATTTTATCCCACGGTTAATAGGAACACAAGGGCCTGATAAGTCAGATGTGTTTTGTGTTTGATTGATTGCTTTGTTTTTACAGAAATATTACAATGTAAGTGGTATGAAAAATGAAAGACAATAGTGTGATTAATGAAGCAACTGGGTGAGAATGATAAGAACATTAACTCAGGCCATGGCATGGAAAGAAAGGGAGGGACTACAGTCAGGAAACATTTCTGAGCTCAAAATCATAAGGCTGGCAACTAATTGGTTGTAAATAATCGATACTATATATATTGAGGACTATTATGCTCTTGGTTGCTATTAGGCATTTCATCTATATTATCTCATAATAATCTGCATTGTCTTCACAATGGCCTTATAGGTTATGAACTTATACATCCCATTTTGCAGATCTGGAAACAAAGGCTTCGATTTGACCCCAATTCCATCCACATCCAAAGTATAAGTGCTGAGCCGGTAACTGCCTCCCACATTGAATGTGGATGAAGAGGAAGGGGGAAAGGTGACATGGAGTTTTCCAGCTTGGAAAAGGCTGTTGGAGAAAGGAGACACATTCACTGCTGGATATGTGAGAGCTGAGATGTCCACTGCAGAGCCCCATTGCACATATGGGCCTGAAGCTCAGAGAACGATCTTGGCTAGACCCATAGAATCAAGCATTATCAATATATTGAAAATTAAAACCAAGATGATGATGAGGCAATCTGTGGAAAGGTAGAGGAAAAAGAGAAAAGGACAGAGTTCTGAAAATTTTTGACATGCCAAGCAGGTGGAGGAACTAAAGAGGAGAGTAATAACGGGCAGTCAGAGACAAAATTCAAATCGGAAACAGCATGCTCTCCCCACAGCCCTTCCTGCCGGCTTGGATTTTCTCTGCCAAGGAAAGCTTACCATAATCTGCAAGCCTACATTTTGTGACACAACTGCAATGATCAATCAAATTAACAAAAAACATATCTGACTTGTCAACCCCTTGATGGGTCTCAGCTACCCGCAAGACAACATTTTTTATTTTATTTTATTTAGACATTGTCTTACTGTGTCACTCACGCTGGAGTGCAGTGGCACAAACTTCGCTCACTGCAACCTCTGCCTCCCAGATTCAAGCGATTCTCCTGTCTCAGCCTCCCTAGTAGCTAGGACTATAGGCACATGCCACCAGGCCCAACTAAATTTTTTTTTTTTTTTTTTTTTTTGGTATTTTTAGTAGAGACAGGGTTTCGCCATATTGGTCAGTCTGGTCTCAAACTCCTGACCTCAGGTGATCCACCCGCTTCGGTCTCCCAAAGTGCTGGAATTACAGGCAGGAGCCACCATGCCCGGCCCCAGGACAACATTTTAATGAAAACATTGAAGTTTTGCCAGTCTAGGGCTGACCTCTCAGAAATGACCCTTTTCACACTTCTCCTTGCAGAAAAGTTTTTATTTCTATACTTAAAACAAACCCCTGCAAATAAGAAAACAGTTTTCCCCAGTGCCATACAGAATGCTGTCAAAATGTGTTTCAAAATCCCAACAGGTCACACTTGCATATTCACTCCTTCAGAATGCTGGGATAAATGAAGCAGGCTGACTTTTTTCACAGAAACCCTTTTGCTTTCCACAGCCATGGCCAATCACCAATCACACATCTCAGCTATGGGACTGTCTAGATCAGTCATGCCCAATAAGAGTATAATGTGAGCCACCAATGACAGCCTCAGAAACACAGACATACAGATTAGAAAGGAAGAAATAGAACTGCCTGTGTTCACAAATGATAGGATTGTCTATGAAGAAAATCCCAAAGAACTGACCAAAACAATACCTGGAACTAATAAGTACAGCAAGGCCACAGGATACAAGTTTCACAGACAAAAGTCAATTGCTCTCCTATATACTAGTAATGAACAGTTGAAATGTGAAAGTTCAAATAATACAATTTACAATAGTACCAAAAACAATAAAATACTTAAGTATAAATCTAACTAAAGGCTGGGTGTGTGTGGTGGCTCACACCTGTAATCCCAGCAGTTTGGGATGTCAAGCCTGGAGGATCACTTGAGCCCAGGAGTTTGAGACCAGCCAGGGCAACATAGTGAGACCCCACCTCTACAAAAAAAAAAAAAAAGTAAATAAATAAATAAATATCGAACTAAAGATGTACAGGATTTATATGCAGAAAACTACAAAACTCTGATGAAATAAATAAAATCTAAATAAATGGAGAGATATATTCTGTGTTCAGAGATTAGAAGACACAGTACTGTTAAGATGTCAACTCACCCAAATTAATCTATAGATTTAATGCAATCCCAATCAAAATCCCAGCAAGCTATTTTGTAGATCTTGACAGAATGATTCTAAAATTTATATGGAAAGGCAAAAGACCTAGAATAACACAGTACTGCAGGACACAAACAAAGTTGGAAGATTCACATCATCTGATTTCAAGACTTGCTAGAAAGCTATAGTAATAAATATTGTGTGGTATTGGTGAAAGAATAGACATATATATCAATGGAGAGCCCATTGGGCCCTAGTCAACTTATCTTTAATAAAGGAACAAAGAAAATGAGTCATTTTAAGAAATTGTGCTGAAATCATTGGGTGACCTATTTAAAAAACTGAACCTAGACATAGACTTTACACCCTTCACAAAAATGAAAAAAAAAGATCATAGACGTAAATGTAAAATGTAAAACTATACAGCTTCTAGAAGAAAACATAGGAGGAAATCTAGGTAACCTTGGGTATGATAATGAGTTCTGAAATACAACACCAAAAGCACAAGTCATGAAAGAAAAATTAATAAATTGGACTTCATTAAAATTAATAACTTCTGCTCTGCAAGTGGTAACGTTAAGAGAATGAAGAGACAAACCATAGACTTGGAAAAATATTTGTAAAACACCACGTAATAAAGCACTTATATCCAAAATATGCAAAGATCTGTTAACACTCAACAATAAAACAAAAACAAACAACTCAATTACAAAACAGTCAAAATATTTAAGCAGATATCTCACTAAATAAGAAATGCAGATGGCAAACAAGCATATGAAAAGATGCTAAATATAATTTGTCATTAGGGAATTCCAAATTAAAATAACAATGAGATATTATTATGCATCTATGAGAATGGTCAGGATCCAGAAAGCTGATAATATCAAATGCTGGTAAGGATGCGGAGCAACAGGAACTATCATTTGTTACTAGTTAATACAAAATGGTATAGCTCTTTGGGGAGATAGTTTGGAAGTTTTTTACAAACTAAACCTAGTCTTACCACATGATCCAGTAATCATACTTCTAAGAATCTACCCAACTGATTTGAGAACTTAGGTCCACAAAAATGTGCATGCAAATATTTATAACATTTGTGCCATTGACTAAAGGTGGTGACATTTTCATCACATATCAGAGGGTACACACTATCAACATGACATCACTATTGGGTTGACCTGGATCATCTGGCAATGTAGCATTAGCCAGGTTTCTCCACTGTAAAATTACTTTTATTCCCCTTTTTGCACACGGCACTCTTTGGACGAAAGTCACATGTGCAATCCACACTTAAGGAGTGGAGAGTTATGTTCTACCTTCTTTGGGGCAAAGGATCTATGTAAATTATTTGTAATACTTTTTTCTCTTCTCTTCCATTTATTTATTTATTCAATTATTTGTTTATATTAGTATGGAGTCATGGATGTTTATTTTATACTCTAGATTATAATCCAATACTAATTCATTTATGTTCTTGTTCAAATTGTTTCATTTTGGCCATTAAGAATTCTTTCAGTTGGCTCCTGTATTTTTTTATATACCCCACCATTTTACTATTACTATTTTTGAGTAGTGCCTTACTTACTGGTACTATAAGAGGTTCCAAACTTATATTGTATATTTCTTCTCAATCCTAGAGTCAGCCATTTCTCCAAGAAGCTTTGGTTTATTTCTTAGAGAATGGTATTAGAAACCAAGATCTGGCTACTAGGTGTGCTCACTGCTATCTCTGCACTCTTTCTCCCAAAAGCCCATAACCCCATTCTCATTATGAGAAAGATGAGACAAATCCCAATTGAGGGACATTTTACAAAATGCCTGACCAGTAATCCTCAATATTGTCAAAGTCATCCACAACAAAGGATGTCCCAGAAGCCATCACAACCAGGAGAAGCCTAAGAAGACATGACGACTAAATACCTGGTGCCATCACTCAGGGAAAGCAGAGAAAGCAGATGGAGAGGATCCTTATGATGGGGGAGGGAAAGGAGCCCTTAAGGAAAACAATGAAAGACAAGAAGAAAGAAATCTGAAAGGTGTATTGACACCAGAACCACAGAAAATGAAAGGTTTCAAAAATATGTAAAAAATAATGAGGTGTGTCAGATACAGTAAAGACTGTAAGAAGAGGAGTGAGTGACAACTGTCCCCTTGGACTTGGCTTTTACAGTGTCCTCAGGAAACCAAGTAAGAGCAATTCCAGTGGAGTAGCGCCAAGTGGGGGTAAGGGCAGAACTGTAGTGCAGAGTAAATAGTGAGAAAGAGAATAATCTTTCTAGAGATGTGAGTGAAAAGAATAAAAAAGAGATTAGAAAGTAACTAAAGAGAGCAGTGGAGTTAAAACAGATTTATTTTTGTTGTTTTGTCCAAATTGTTTCAGGATGAAAGAATCTTGAGTATCTTTATAAACTGTGAGTATGAAGAGAGAGAAGATAGTATGTGAAGATGCATTAAATAAATTCATTCTACAAATATTTTTTGGATTCTTACTCTGTACAAGAACATTTTTTTGAGATGTCTTTGTTCAGCAGAAAACAAAACAGCTGAAAATCCCTACTCTCCACGGAGCTGACATTCTAGTTGGGGGAGATAAACAAGATAAATGAGTAAATACATTGTATGAAAGAGGGTGCAATAAAGCAAAGAAAGGAGACAGTGCTGGAAGGAAAGGGTGTTGCATTTGTGGGTGGGGTGACCAGGGAAAGTCTCATTGAGAAAGTGGCATTTGAGTAAGAGCCTGAAGAATATGAGAGAGAGGGCTATGTGAGTGTCTGAGGGAAAAGCACCGCAGGCAGAGGGAACAGCAAATCGAAGACCCTGAGGCAGAAGCCTGCCTGGAATGGTCAAGGAACACCAAAGAAGCCAGTGAGGCTCGAGCAATGAGAGAGGGAAGAAAGAGTAGAAGGTGTGGTCAGAGGCAAAATGAGAAGCTGGATCGTGTAGGACCTTTCAGGTCATAGTAACAACCTTGGCTCTTATTGTGAGTGACATGGGGAGCCATTAGAGGGTCTTGAGCAGAGGAGAGACAGGATCTGATATGGATTTTAACCAGATCTCCCTGGCTTCTGTGTTGAGAATAGACTGAAGGGCTGAAGGACGTCAGAATCAGAGGGACCAATTAAGAGGCTATTGCAGCACTTAATGTAAAAGATGATGCTGACTTGAACCAGAGTAGCAGCAAGGGAGGGTGTGAGAAGTGGCTGAAATAATATATTTTTAAGGCAGAGCCAGCCAGATGAGGGGAATGGGAGAAAGGAAGGAGTCAGTGGTTCTTTGTCATTTGGCTATGGATCATGAAGCTCCATGCAGGCTCCACAGCTTGAATCAAGTATAAGAGTCCTTCCATGTGTCACCCTTGGCTTCCTATATGAACACCACACTGTTACCCACATGCGTGGTTCAGTATTATTAGGGTGATGTGCCCAAAGTTCACCTGGAGAGCTAAGGGTGGGCTCAGGGTCAGTTGGCCGCAGTACCAGGCCTGACAGTGGAATTGCCATTTACTGATTTGTCCTGAGTGTGGAAGTGTCACTTACTGAGCTGAGGAAGACTGTGGTAGGAGAGCTCTTGAGGCAAGATCAGGAGTTTGGCTTTGGGCATGTATTAGATGTTCTATGACACACAAACGTGGAGAGATAAATACATGGCAGAATTTGAACCTGTATTAAAGAAAAACGTGGTCAGGTGCAGTGGCTCACACCTATAATTGTAGCACTTTGGGAGGCCGAGGTGGGCAGATCACCTGAGGTCAGGAGTTCGAGACCAGCCTGGTCAACAACATGAAACCCTATCTCTACTAAAAATACAAAAATTAGCCAGGTGTGGTGATGGACACCTGTAATCCCAGCTATTCGGGAGGCTGAGGCAGGAGAATCGCTTGAACCTGAGAGACGGAGGTTGCAGTGAGCTAAGATTGCACCACTGCACTCCAGCCTGGGTGACAGAGCGAGACTCTGTCTCAAAAAAAAAAAAAAAAAAAAAAAAAAAAAAAAAAAAACAGTTTCCACTGTAAATATAAATTTAGGAGGTAAAGGTGATGAGTTTAAAAAGAGAGCTCAAGGAACATGAACAGGATGGGATCGAGGGACGGAGTGAAAAATTGACCTTCTGAAGCTGATGACAAGGAAGCTTTGGGAATGTGGTTGCAAGAACATTTGCAAGGTTGCAGGAAGTGGAGCGAGATCCTGACAGATGGCCTCAACTTTCTCTGCTGAGCTGTAGGGGGTTGGGAAGGAAGTTTTGGGAAAGAGGTAAAATGTGGGCACGAATATACATGAGGATAGTGCTAGCAGGAGCCTAGACAGGTAGGAGACTTGTCCCAAGGCAGTGCTGGGGCCCCAGCCTGCAGGCAGGGGAGGCTTAGTTCCTCTGACCTCCAACTCTTGGGACAGACAGCCTCACTACTCTGGCCCCTGATGTGCCAAGAGCAGTTTTGTGGCCAGAAGTACCAGGATGCCAACCCCCCGACCCACCCGTGTAGCAAGCAACTGTCCCAGCAGGTTTGCATCTCCAGCCATTCTCCCGTCCTTTCTGTGCCTGTACCTGCTGGGTGCCCCGCCTCTTCACCAGGCAGGTCTGGGCAATGGCTCAGCTAAGGGTGCTCCAACTCCACACCCACCAGGGTTGGCCCAACCCTAGCCCTGACCATGGAGCCAGCTCACCTGCACCACCTACTGGCGAGGCACGGCAGGACTCCAGCGCCCTTCTGCTGCTATTCCCCAACCCCCCTTCCACACCAACAGCCCCTGGGACTTAGGGCTCACACTAGGACTCAGACTCCAAAGCATTTCAGACCTGGAAAATGCCCAGGTCACCAGTTGCAACCCCACTGTTTTACAAAAGAAGATACTGAAGCTATTCGTTCATTCCACAAATATTTCTGGAGCTACCATTATGTGATGGTGTACCTGGCATCACTCAGGAGCTAGGGATGCACTGGGGAGGTCCTGCCCTCATAAATGGAACAGGTCATTGAGGAAGACAGATATAAAATAAATAGCCACAGAATTAAAGATACAGCTTTAAATGGCGCAACGTTGGAAAGGGAAAAGTTTATGAATGAATTTATGGCTGGCAGGAAGGAGGGCTCCTCTCTGAAGACATGACCTTAAGACTGGAAACTGAAGGTTGAATATAAATTGGCCAGAAAAAGAAATGAAGGTGGGAGAAACATTCCAGACAGAGGAAACAGTATGTGAGAAGGCCCTGATGTCCACAGCCTATGAACAGAGGGCCCTGTCAACAACAGGGCTCCAGGGCTCCGTCTCACCTCATGGGGAGAAGAGCCTGTAAGGCACACATCTGTTCCCTGATGGGCCCCTCCCTCCCTCATCCCCCTCATCTCTAAATGAAAGCCTCCCTAAGGGAAGGCAATATTGCTTGCTCTTACTTTACTCGGTTTGAACAAATGTATTTTATCCCTCAACTTCATAATATTATGAGTTCTTCCTCTTTTCCTTTAGATAGCAACCCAGAGAATTTCACTGTTGCCCAAATTTGACAGAATAGCAAACCAAGAAGGTTGATCAAGTATCCTTGGCTTCACTGAAACTAGCATCTAAACCAAGACTCCCTGTGCTTTTAAACAGCAACACACCTTTAACTTCCTTAAACACCAGAAGGCTATGCATCATGAAGCTCCATGCAAGCTCCACAGCAAGAATCAAGCATAAGAGTCCTTTCACATGTCACCTTTGCCTTACTATATGAACACCACACTGTTACCCACATGCCTGGTTCAGTATTAGGGTGGTGTGCCCAAAGTTCACTTGGACGGCTAAGTGCCGGCTCAGGGTCAGTTGGCCACAATACCAGAAGATGCACCCCTGAAACGTGAACCTCATCACCTGTGTGTAAAAAGACTAAGAGAAGAAAGGCAAGTAAGAATGGAGTTAAGGGATATTCTTGCCTTTCAGGGAAAGTCAATAATGAAAATTCCAGATTTGGGATCCATAAGAATATTGGTGATAAATAAAATGATTGTGGGTATTCAGTAAGGAAAATTGACTAATTCATAATAATGAGCAGTGGTGTTGGTACCACACACACACATACAAACACACAGACATCAGCCATGATTCCTCTTTCCCTCAGCAGTCACAGAATTACCACGATTGGATGATAAATAGTACCTGTCAGTGCTCTTGTGGGCGGTGCAATGAACAGAAGCAGAGACTTGTGGCTAATGGATTACTGTCAGCCTGGAGGTAGATCTCTGCAAAACCTACACAAGGCTATGGTGGTGTGGGGAAACAGACACTACCTAAGCTGAATCTGTTATTCATGTATAAAGTTGGGGGGATAATAGTGCCCTCCTCACAGGGTTCTCGTGAAGGTCAAATGGAGTGATCTATGCAAAAGTTCCTGATACTCATTGCCCAATACATGTGGATATTTGGGGCATGGGTGTTAATGAAGGATTTGAATAAAAATGCTGGGCCTGGGGTAATCCCAACACTTTGGAACGCCAAGGTGGGTGGAGCCCTTGAGCCCAGGAGACCAAGGAGCCCTTCAAGACCAGCCTGGGCAACATGGTGAAACCTTGTCTTTACAAAATACAGAAATTAGGCAAGCATGGTGGTGCACACCTATAGTACCAGCTAATCAGGAGGCTGAGGTGGGAGAATGGCTTGAGCCCAGGAGGTCAATGCTGCAGTGAGCTGAGACTGTGCCACTGCACTCTAGCCTGGGTGACAGAGTGAGACCCTGTCTCAAAAAAAAAAAAAAAAAACCTGAAGATGAAGTGAGCAATGACACGTAGAGGATGACAATATCAAAATTCAAAAAGATTTCAACAGATTTGAACTAAAGGGAACACCACTAATACAACACTAACTCAAGACAAACCAGAGTCTTGCAGTTAGGTTGAAAAACAGGCCTGGTGAAGATAGGAAGTGGTGAGAGGTGGGTTAATAACAATCATGATGAAGTGGAGGCTGACGGCATGATGCGGTGGCCAGACAGGTAAAGCAATCTTGGGCTGCATTGCTATGGCCAGGGTTGTTATTATCGCATGAATTCAGAGCTACAGCATTTACAGAGGGTTTCACTTGTACCACCTATTAATTGAAGAATATTGTTAGATCAAGGGAAGTGATTACTCCAATGAACGCTGAGTCAGGGAATCCCTGGAATTTTGTCTTCTGCCAGTCACTAAGTGTAAAAGGAATATAAGTAACCAAAAATCCCGTGTAATATGGGCAAAGGAACAAAAACCCAGCTCAGCATTGACACGCACTAGCTATGCGACCTTAAGGAATTGACTTCATCTCTCCAAGCTGAGCCTTGGTTTCTTCAACAGAATGGCAGGTCCTGCCCTATAGAGCCGTCTTGAGGATCAGATGAAATCCCATATACCACGTGCCTACCACAGAGTCTGCAAGCAGAAAAGACAGTCCATTGTCATTAGGCCCTCAGCCCTCTCAATTATCCACTTATGGGTATCTGCTCTGTAGGTCTGCTGGAACCTGGTTTCATTTCACATCAGTTTCCTTCTCACCCCTTTGTCATTACACACTGGGCCCTTCCCCCATCCTCACCCCAGTCGGAGCTGAGTGGGGACAGACCCAGACAAAGCCACTGTACTTGCCCCCTTCCCCAAGACATGCCAATGGACTATCACAGCACGTTCCCCAGACCTGAGGCTCAGCATGTCCAAAATGCTGACGGAGCACCAGCTACACACCAGGACTAGGTATGTAGCATCGGTGTGCTAAAGATGGTTCCTGCTTTCACAGAGCTTATAATCTAGTGGGAAACACAGATGATTGAAACATGTATACACGCACAGAGAGAAAAACACATAAATAAGTAATTACAAGTGAACAGAGTAGAGGGAAATCCTAATTTGGGGACCTCAAGAGCTAGACTCTTAGATGAAGTGGCACATGAGCTGAGCACTGAAGAGAGAAGAGGAAACTCCCCAGCTCCCCTTCCAGACAGGCAGCTGTTTCACTTTTGGGTACCAGAGGGCTCTCAGCCACTCTGAGAGGGAGCCCCAGCTCTCCACCCATGGGGTGACATTCTTACTCCAGCCTACCATGGAAAGTTCCCAACACGTCCCTGCCACACCTCCTGGGAGCTCCACCCCTGCCCACCAGTCCTTCCACCTAATAACACCTTCCCCTTTTCCAGGGCCAGGCTCTCATTAACGCCCCACCCGATGGAACCTGCTGGGCCAGAAACACACTGGGTGTGCTCAGTCTCGCTCCCAAATGCATACCTTGCCCAGAGCCACCCTGCCCCTGGCCTTCTGACCCTCTCCTCCCACTCCCAGCACCCCCGCAGCCCTGGGGCAGGGTGTGGAGATGATTTTCAGGGCACAGCATGGAGATAATTTGTGGGTGTCTACTGTACTGAGTCTCAGATCCACTTCCCCCACTAATCCTTTCACACTGCCATATTCTAGATGTTGGTGAAAGAGAAGAGAAAGAATAAAGACAGGGACGAACAGGAGCAGACAGACAGAAAACGAGGAGCATGAAGAGACAGGCAGGGAGGCAGCGTGAGAGAAAAGAACAGAGAGGCTGAGAGGGAGGGGAGGGAGGCACAGACAGACACAAGACACAATGGTGGAAAGAAAAAAGCCCACAGCATGGAGAGGAAGAGCCCAGGAAGCACGGGGAAGGGTGGTAGGAAGCTCAGGAAGAAAGGTTTTCCTAAGTCAGCCAGTCGGAAGAAAGCCACCGCCAGGGGAGCAACTGCAGCCGCCTCTCCCGCCCCGCCACCCACTCTCCACCCCCCCCCCACTCCTCCCCACCCACCCCCAGCCCCAGAGGCTGCATCCACCACAGTGAGGGGTCACAGGAGCCTCCACAGAGGCAGGGTGGAGGGCATTGGTGCTGGAGAAGACAGAATATCTCCTCCAAATCTCACCAGCAGAGGGGAAGCCACCAGAGGGTAAGAGCCAAGGATGGCCTGGCATTAAGAGGGAGTTCCCTGTGAGAAATCTGCGGAGGCTCAGCTGTGGAGACACTGGAATTTTCCACTCTGCGACAAGCGTCTGAGACCAGCTGAGGGAAACACTGCCTCTGCCCAATCCACCCTGGCTTTCCTCCTACAGACGCTTAGGTGGCCCCAGCAGTGTGCCAGGCCTTGTGCTGGCCCAGGAGAGGGAGTGAGGGAAGCAGGTGCAGCCTTCGGGGAGTCCAGGCCGGCAGGGAGAAGGCACGCGGGCAGCAAAGAGACACTATGAGGCCGGGGCCAAGTCCATGGGCGCCTGCGGTGGGAGACGCCATTTCTAGTTTGGAGAAGCAGGTTCTGGAAGATCAAGCCTTTGAAAAGCAGCTAGGAAAAAAAAAAAAAAAAATCACCTACCCGGGAGGCTAAGGTCAAGAGAGCGGCAAGTTATGCAGACAAAGGCAGGAACATGGGAAAGCCCAGAGTGTGAGACTGCAAGTGACCCGCACAGGCTTGTTCTGTGGGAAAAAGACTGTGGAGGCCCTCACTGGCATACTCATGTATTGTTAGTTGACTCAGTGGGAAAGGAGAGGCCATACCATGATTTTAGCACAGGAGCGATAGGAATCATGCTGTGCCTCAGCCTCGGAATCTGGATGCTCCTTCCTCTACTTAACTCACAGGGCGAACTTGAACAGGTCTTCTACCTCCTTCCGGTTCAGTGTTCGGTGAAACAGGAGGCTTTAACCAGACTGATATTCACTAGGCTGGAACCAAAGAAAACTTTGGAATCTTTTTTTCCCAGCTTATAATTGTGAACAACCACTGAGTCAATGAGCTCTGGGCCCTTCCCACCCTGACGATGCCAGGGGCCATGAAGGGGCTGTGCCCCCTCCTTCACCGTTGGCTCCTTCAAACCTGCCCCACCCACTGGCAGGCCTGTCTGGTTCCTCCCTGCTCATCACAAAGTCTGGGCACAACCTGCACCAATTTTCCCCAGGCAGCTGCCGTTGATGCCCACGAAGGCACATCCTTCCTGCCCCTCACACAGGAGTAATAGACAGCAACAATCACACGCCTCACCCGATGCCAGTGGTATGGTTCTCCAATGCTGAGCACGAATTCTCAGACCCTTACACCTGATCATTCATTTAATCCTCACGACAATCCTCTGAGGTGGGTGTTAGTACTGCCCCTCACTCTAAATGATTAAGGGGAAGCTGGGAAGAATTTATGTATAAAAAGACACAGGAGAAGCAAACTGCCTGGAATAAGCTGCCTTGAATTTGCCTTGAAAGAGCGTTTGCTGGTCAGGCGCAGTGGCTCAGGCCTGTAACCCCAGCACTTTGGGAGGCCAAGGCAGGTGGATCACAAGGTCAAGAGATCGACACCATCCTGGCCAACATAGTGAAACCCCATCTCTACTAGAAATACAAAAATTAGTCCATCTCAAGTAAAAAAAAAAAGAAAGAAAGAAAGAGCATTTGCTGGTTGAGTGCTCTGATTTTATTTAGTATGTATAAGATCAATAAAAGTAGATACTTTGGGAAAAACAATAATCCAGACCATGCAGTTTTTGTTTTTTGTTGTTTTGTTTATTTGTTTTTTTGAGACTGAGTCTTGCTCTGTCACCCAGGCTGGAGTGCAATGGCACTATCTCAGCTCACTGCAACCTCCACCTCTCGGGTTCAAGCAATTCTCCTGTCTCCGCCTTATGAGTAGGTGGGACTACAAGTGCCTGCCACCACGCCTGGTTAATTTTTGTGTTTTTAGTAGAGATGGAGTTTCACCTTTTTGGTCAGGCTGGTCTTGAACTCCTGATCTCAGGTGATCCACCCACCTCGGCCTCCCAAAGTGCTGGGATTACAGGCATGAGCCACCGTGCCCAGCCAATATTGTTGTTTTGAGGACTTCATGAGTGCTGATAGAGATGGGGAGTCTACAGTCTCTTCCAAAGTTCATAAGGGATGGGGGTTGGGGAGGGAGGTTAATGAGTCCCTAAGGCCTGGGAATGGTGTTTAAATCAAAAGGAGGAGACCGTCTATTTTGGAGGATTGTAAGGAAGGCCAAGAATTATAAGGATACCTTTCTCATGAAACCATTTCTCAGCATCTCAGTCTACCCCTTTGGCTACTTCCTGCATGAGGGAGTGTTAAACTCACCGCTGCTGGGGAAAGTTCCTCTGGGAAACCTGTGCCTACTCCTACTCCCCACCCCTCCACCAGAAAGGGGCCAGCAGGAGTGTCACTTCTTACTGCAGGAGGAAGACTTTTCACTGCACGAGTTCTCCTGGAGCCACCTTCCTCTGATTGTACAAATGGGGCAAGGGTTCTGAGTCTCCCTGGGTTTATGTGACCCTCTAGACAAACCATTCTTCCCCTGCTTACATAACCAGGATGCCATAGGGCTAATGACAAATGGACAGAATCAATCTAATGAGATCGGAGGGACTGTTTTGAAAGCATAGAGCTGGCCGGGCGCGGTGGCTCATGCCTGTAATCCCAGCACTTTGGTAGGCCGAGGCGGGTGGATCACGAGGTCAGGAGATCGCGACCACCCTGGCTAACATGGTGAAACACCATCTCTACTAAAAATACAAAAAATTAGCCGGGCGTAGTGGCGGGCACCTGTAGTCCCAGCTACTTAAGAGGCTGAGGCAGGAGAATGGCGTGAACCAGGAGGCGGAGTTTGCAGTGAGCCGAGAGTGCGCCACTGCACTCCAACCTGGGCGACACAGCGAGACTCCATATAAAAAGAAAAAAAAACCACACAGAACTGTATACAGATTAGGCTGTTAAAGCCTGCCTTGTAAGAGATGTGAAACACTCTAGAAGCAAAGACACAGCATCAGGACTCAAAACATGTACAGGGGGAAGAAAGCTCATGTTTCTGGCTCCCCTTCTTCCTAATCCCCCCAACTGACTGACAAACCCTCATCTTGGCCAAGGGTATTCCAAAGGAAACCTGAAAATCTAGTTCAGGCCATGTTGGGAAGTGGGGTCGGACATGGCTCATTATACCCTCCTCCCTTAGGGATTCAGGCACAACTGACCAGTATTAACCTTAAAACAGAGATCTTAAGACTGACCAAACAGACTGTTGCAAAAAGATATCAACATGACAGGTAGCAGGCCCTAAAAGAAATTGAAGTATTTTACCCCAAACTATACTTATTTGACATATTTTGAAATGGCCCTGTAATGCTGTCTCTTGTGGGGAAAATTCCCATTCTATAGAGAATTCTCTTCCCCATCCAGGTCTTTTCCCTGATCCAGAAGAGAATTGACGGAAGAGTCTGGCACCTTTTAGGTCTGATGAGAGCTCTGCAGCCTGCTATCTGGAGGTTTCATGTGCATGATAAACCGTGGTCTCCACAACCCCCATCTTAACCCAGACATTCCTTTCTATTGGTTCCAGGTCTTTAGATAATAACTCTTTCAACCAATTGCCAATCAGAAAATCTTTGAATCCACTTATAACTTGGACGCCCTCCCGCCGCCCACCCACCTCCTGCTTGGAGTTGTCCTACCTTTCCAGTGAAAACAATATGCATCTCACATATATCGATTGATGTCTCATGTCTCCCTAAAATATATAAAACCAAACTGTAGCCTGACCATGTTAAGCACATGTTCTCAGGATCTACTGGGGCTGTGTCACAGGCCATGGTCACTCATATTTGGCTTAGAATAAATCTCTTCAAATATTTTACAGAGTTTGACTCTTTTTGTCAACACCTTCCCTTGTTTCCAGATCAAAACCTGTGAAAACAAGAGCCAGCTCAGGTGCTTCCAGTAAACAGCAATAAGTCATCACGCCCCCATCTGAAAAAAAGGAGCTTCCCTCTGGGCAAGAGGAGCCCAGGTAGGGAGGACTACAGAGCACCAGGGCTCTGGGCTCTTTCTAAGCCCAACACCCAGCGGGGCCCTGCCAGGCAAGGGCAAGTGGCAGGTACTGGGCAGCTTGTGTGGACACAGCCCTGGCCTGACCCTAGGGAAGCACATGCTCCCTGCCTTCAGGGTGCTTTTGGGGGACATGGACACAGGACCCTAGCAATACAGTCACCATTACAGACAGGCCACCGGAGCCAGCTCTGAGCCTTGGACTGGGAGGGAACAGGAACGGAGAGAATGCTGGTGGGATGGGGACACCATCCAGGATGGCTACCCCAGAGGGGAAGTTCTGAAGCAAATTGGCCAGGTGAACAGGGACCAGGGTCCATTCATTCATTTATTCATCCATTTCTTTAACAAACATCTGCAGAACCTACTAAACTCCAAACACTGCTGAGGAACTGAGGACAGAGATGAATAAAATAGAATTCCTCCCTTGGAGAAACTTACAACCCAGAGGAGAGGACGGACATATCTATAAAAAATTACACCCTTAAGTAAGGGCTGCATCCAAATATGTACCAGTCCATGTGTAAGCAGAGAGGAGGGGTGGGCACACTGACCTGGGTCATGGGTGAGGGGTGAAGGGTGGGGGCTTCCAGGCAGACAAGAGGGAAGGCTCACCAGGCAGACAGAAAGAGAGAGAGAGAGAGAAGACAGGGGTTGGGGAGAGAGAGAGAGAAATGCCACAAGGACCAGCCCCTTGTCTCACCCGACTGAAGAGGTAGGTGCCCAGGGGAGAGGTAGGTGAGGAGAGAGGAAGTCTAAACTCAGACCAGGAGGGCTGTGAATGCCCAGCTGCGAGGTTTAGGGGCTCCTGGAGGATGTTGGCAGGAAAGGGCATGACCATTCAAACCTGAGAAAGGATGGGCTGGCAGGGGAGGGGGACACAAGGTGCTGAGCCAGGGTGTCTGGTGAGGATTAGAGAGACCCAGCAGGGGAGGGAGGGTAGTCTCAGAGGGAGCGGGGCCTCCTTCAGTGCTTGAAATGAGGCCAGGTGCTGATGATGTTGTACAAAGCCTGCCCAGGGGACAGGATGCTGACCACGTCACTGTGGCCCACCAGCAGGTAGTTTGGAGTCAGGTACCCCTCAACCACGGCACACTGGATCAGGTCCTGGGCCGCCTCCAGTGCTGCAGCATTTGGTGGCTTTTCTGCAAAACACATTTTCCCCATCAGTCATTAGGGGTCAAAGTTTCTTGATTAGGGAAGGGACAAGCACCTAGATTCCAGTTTCTTTCTTCCCTCCGCCCCCGCCCCATTCCACAGTCACCATAGCCAACACATTTACATAAATTGTGGCAATCAGGCACAAAAAGAAAACAAGGTCACAGCTTTCTCTGATTCCTCCATGCCAAAGTTTCTTCCAGAAGGTTAAAAAACTGCTCTGGAAGAGAACTGCAGCACAATACACCACTTCTGAGCAGGTATAAAGCAGATACAGCACCACAGAGACGCCTACTGGTTTTCCATAACAGACATTGGTGCTCCCCAAATTGTTGCCATGACTACCAAGAAAGGGGACCCATTTGCCAACTGAGCGATAAAAGCACTGAAGTTTCCAAAAGACTTTTCCCCCCTTGCTCCATGTTTGCCTTGGATATAGAGCGAGGTGGAGCTGGGCATGGGGATGGGTGGATTTGGGGGTAAATGCTCTGTCTGAAAGGGGATCTTGGTGACATCCTGTATTAAGAGTCCACTTTAAAGCTAAACTGTTCCACTCACACTGCCAGACACTACAGGACTGCCTTTCCCGCCATGCTTCCCAGACATGCCGCCTGGTCCCTCAGCCCCCAGCACCCCTCTACCGCATGCTCACCCCTTACCTACAAAGTAGCCGATGAAGGCAATTCCTAGGGCAATATCATTGAATCCATAAGTGTGAGAGCCTTGGACGTGCCATCCAACCCCTTCATACACGCCACCATCCTGGCCCACCAGGAAGCTTAAGTCAGGAAAAGAAAATGAAGACAGTCACTCTGGGAAACAGAATTTAAATACTTCATTCACTCTTTCAACCATTCGTTCATTCTTTCATCCATTCACCAGATATTGACTGGAGATCTCTTATGTGCCAATGTGGACAAGGACAGAAAACAAAACAAAACAAAAAAACACCACAATCCACTTCAACTTGGCCTTTGTTCCCACCACACCACTAAATCTGACCCCTCCAAGGTGAGCAGTGGCTTCCTGGCACTCAGTACAATGGACACTTATTTTACTTCTGGACTACACTGACCCTGTTGACCACTCTCTTAAAATGTTCCCTTCCCTGGGCTTCCACA
This sequence comes from Papio anubis, assembly GCF_008728515.1. Classification (NCBI taxonomy): domain Eukaryota; kingdom Metazoa; phylum Chordata; class Mammalia; order Primates; family Cercopithecidae; genus Papio; species Papio anubis. The sequence continues at coordinate 123,856,996 of NC_044976.1, forward strand.
GTCGCACCCTTCCACAACCATGACTCACTCCACCCTTCCCCTGCTGCTCTCTCAGGCCCCTCTGCCACCCCGCTTCCCTTCCTCAAACATGGTGGTCCTCTGCACTCTGGTCTAGGCCATTCTCTCACTCAACGTATTCACCCTGGAAAATCATTGCCACAGCTTCAAGAACTACCTGTAAAAACAGTGCAAGCAAACTCGCCTTCTTCTAAAATTTCTCCAGCTAGAAAACTGGACAACACTCTGAATGCCTTCTAGCCTCTCACTCAGTCCATCTGGTCACCAATCATGGCTTGTCAACTGTGTCTCCTACACAACTTCTAAATTCCTCCACTTCTTTCTAGACCGACTGCCATGGTCCCACTCCAAGTCACTGGATCACTGCAATAGCTTCCTGCCCAGAGTTTTGCCTCCTTCCAATCCATTCTTAAAGTAGCACCCAGAGTGATTTTTCTAAAATACAAATCCTATCATAGGTCATGACCTCCCAAATAGTCTGCAGCTGCCTTTCAAATAAAGTCAGTCTCTCTGAGTCCTCTATGAGGCCCTCTGCAATGTGGCCCCCACAGGCACTCCCACCCTTACTGCTCACCACTCCACTCTTTCAAATCTATTTGCAATGCTCTGTCTGAACCCTGGGCCCTGGCAAATGCTGTTCCTCCTCACCCAGACACTCTTCCTCCTTCTTTGCCTGAATAAACCCCACTCCTTATCCTTGTCCTAATGAAGATACTCCTCCCTCTAGAGGCTATTCTCAGACCCCAGTCACTCCCTGCAAAGCCTTGATTAGAAGCTCATCCTATACATTATCCTGTTCTGCATCCATCACAGTGCTCAACACTTTGACTTGTAGTTACTTGTTAGCCCTCCTTCTCTCATATCTATCAGTGAAAGTTGTCAGAATCAAAATGGAGTCAGTTGTGTCAAACTCTAACAAAAATAAATAAAGCCAGGAGGTTGAGAACGGTGGACCCTCATGCCCACAAGCCTACAATAAGAACTAGCGCAAAGACTCTGAAGGACTCTTATGCACACAAGCCTGTAACAAGAGCTTTTGCCAAAAAACGTTCGAAACTGCAGCTTGTTACTAGCCACAAGAACATCTGGTGATGAAGAACACTTGCCCAACACACTGTCTCCACTAACGAACTGGTGTCACCTCCTGCCTCCTGTGATAAGCGCCAATGTTCTCCAGTGTTCCCTTTATTTCAAAACAAATGATGTATACTTTTCCCTTTTGCCTTTAAAAGCTTCCTCTAGCCTGAACCTCTTTGGATATGCCTATGGTTCCTGTAGCATGCATATCCCAGATTTGCAAATTCCCTGTGCACTACCAAATAAACTACTTATCTTTATTCTCTTGCTTTTGTTTTTGGTTTTTTTTTTTTTTTTTGAGACAGGGTCTCACTCTGTTGCTCAGGCCGAAGGGCAGTGGCAAAACCATGACTCACTGCAGCCTCAAACTACTAGGCTCAAGCAATCCTCCTGTTTCAGCCTTCCAAGTAGCTGGGACTGACTACAGCTATACATGCCACCACACCCAGCTAATTATTTTATTTTTTTGAAGAAATGGGGGTCTCCTTACGTTGCTCAGGCTGGTCTCAAACTCCTGACCTCAAGCAATCCTTCCGTCTCGGCCTCCTAAAGTGCTGAGATTCTAGGCATGAGCCACCGTGCCTGGCCAAATTCATCATCTTTGGAGAATCTCTTTCTGTGTGTTGTTAGATTGACATATCTTGTCTAGCACCAGGCATACAGTAGCTATCCAATAACTATTGATTAAAAAGCTAGAAAATAATGTGTGAGTGGATGCTTTGTCCTGATTACAGTCCACATCAGGGTTACAGATGACATATCATGAGGCTGGAGCAGAAGGATATTGCAACAGGTTTTGAAAAGTCAAGGAATGGGGATCGAGTCTCTAAAGACTAAGTGAAAGAGGAGAACAAACATTCCCTCAACTTCTAGCATTTTCCATGTGGAATTTCCAGATTTATAGTCAATTTCCTGTTACCTGTACTAAATAATCATAGAAAGCCTTTGGAAAATCCCGCAAAGTGAAGCAAGAGTTCCCTCCTGGCCGGGCGCGGTGGCTCAAGCCTGTAATCCCAGCACTTTGGGAGGCCCAGCCGGGTGGATCACGAGGTCAGGAGATCGAGACCATCCTGGCTAACATGGTGAAACCCCGTCTCTACTAAAAAGTACAAAAAACTAGCCAGGCGAGGTGGCGGGCGCCTGTAGTCCCAGCTACTCGGGAGGCTGAGGCAGGAGAATGGCGTAAACGTGGGAGGTGGAGCTTGCAGTGAGCTGAGATCCGGCCACTGCACTGCGGCCCGGGCAACAGAGCGAGACTCTGTCTCAAAAAAAAAAAAAAAGAGTTCCCTCCTGCTTGCAAAGGCTGCTTTTAAAACAGGAGTTAAAAGGAGAGACAGTAGGCCCAGAACAACACATTTGCAAAAGCACGTCTACCTGAGACTTTGTAGTATTTGTTGTGATTAAGTCACAGATGAATAATTGAAATACATTCTACTCTAAAAATTCCAAGACATTTTCCAAATAGCTTCTTCTACCCCATTAGTTTAATGTGTTTCTTTATTACAGACCTGGCATTAAAAGTACCAAAAGAGAATGTTTTGATCTCACCCCCTGTATTCAAACAGATAAAGTATTGTCCCTATTGTAGAGATGAGATAAAAGAGGCCCAGAAAGGTCACAAATTCCTGCACCTATAAAATGAGGTAAGTAACACTGGAAGAATAGCAGGATTCTAATATCAGAGAGAGCAAGTTTGGAGCTGGGCAGACTGAGGTAGTAGTGAGCAAGGCCTTTGTCTCTGACAGGTTAGAAAGGATTGCATTAAAAAGGTATAACCCTTCATGGCCTTCCCCGAGGATATCACAGTCTTGCTTTATCACTAGGCTTCTAATTCCTTCTTTTCAGAATCTTCCCAACCACTTGTGGAGATACGTCCAAGCGAGATAACTGACCATTAGCTATGCTCTGAGTGATCCTCAGCCCAGTCTTGCAAAAATAAAATACGATTCCTCATGGAAAGCACCCAGTCCTAAGGAGAGCCTCAGGAAACATCAATTCCCTCCCGCAGCCTTCCTTCCTACAATTCTGAAGAAAAAGAGGCATTGTCTTGGCATTGATCCCACTTACTGATATCCAATGTCACAAAAGTTCCGTGTGTCCATGTGAAAGGACTGTATGTTTCGGACGACAGTCTGGCAGTCTGTGGATACAGTGCAGCTTGTGCCAGCGGTGTGGATGATGATGACGTATTTGGCTGGGAGGTTCATTTTAGGGCAGTGTGTCTCTCTGGCTTCCCAAACAGATCGTTTGATGATGTTGGGGCAAACTGTGGTAAGATGAAAAGTCAAGGGAATAAGAATTTGGTTTTGCCTCCCTGTGAGCAATCGCTCAACTCCAGGTTGAATTATTGCTCAGCCTCTCCTAGGCCTCCAGCACCCACGGGTGCATCCTAATGTAAGATCGGCTGTGGGATCCTGGGGAAGTCCAGATGGAGGGTTTCTGAGTCAGATGGCTGGAGCCAAGGGGCTGAAGCAAAAATCTACAGGCCTGATACCCATAGAAATCAGTGTAGAAGCAGAAGGGAGAGGACTGTGGGTTATACAGAGGCATGGTCATTGTCTTCAAAAGACCGTGCATTGCAAATACATATGCAAGTATGTGTGCTTCTGTATCAGGGCCACTACATGGAAAGTCAGTGGACTCTCTGAACTGATCACACATATTTGGAAAAAACTTAAAATCTAGGAAGAACTGTACAAATATTAAGGAATTATCATTATTGAAGACAGTGCCTGTCCAAAAGCAAGAAATATTTTATTTAGCGATTCACAATTTTAAAAAGCTAATCCTAAAAATATCATTGTTCCCAAGAAAAGGTCCACACTAGCAGAAGTGCTTATTAATTTGACTGGTTTTAGGTTGCTGCTTATTCGCTTCAAAATAATGCTTTACTTTCATTACTCAGCTTTTTGTTATATGCACTCTGATGTCAGCATCATCTGTGAGCATGAGCTTTTCTCTGAGCTGCGGCCATGCTGTGGCCAGGGCAGGTTTTTGCGTTTAGAAAGGTATGTAAGTTTATGTAAGTCTTCATGTCCCCACATAATAGACACAAATGTGTATACATGTTAATCCCACTGCATTCCCACTCTATTTTTTCTCCATAGCCTTTATGCCATCTAACATCATATGTATTTATTTGTTATTTTGTTCATTTTCTGTCTTTTCTCACTGAAGTGCAAGCTTCCTGAAGGTGAAGAGTTTCATCTGTTTTGTTCACAGCTGTATACTCACTACTTAGAACAGTGCCTGCTATGCAGTAAATATTTCTTGATTGAGTGGAAATCTGTGTATATATGTCTTTGTTTTAAGAATAAGTCCATGGCTATATCATTCTGATGGGATAGAGAGGAGGCCAGGAAGATGCCCTGTCAGAATTTTCCAGATCTCAAAGTAGGCATGACTTATTCTTGGTCCTAGAATCCCAATGGGGTCTAACAGGAAAAAGCACTCCCAAACATGGCTGGGTGGTGACAAGGAGGAGGGAGACATGTCATGGAGGGTCTTACCTTTCCTGGGCATCACTGGGTGTTGAGGGTCCAGGCAAGTCTCTTCTTTCAGAAGAAGTGGCTGAATATACCTGGGCGAAAGGTGACCCTTCTGGATGGCATAGGAGATCAGACCCTCTGCAGCTGACAAGGCAGCAGGGCTGGGACTGCTGCCTTAAAGAGGAGGACAGGGAGTACAGAAATGTAAGAAACTTCACCTGGACCAGATACCTGAAGGAAGGATGATATGACCACTTGAGCTTGAATAACTGGATTGGAAGAGAGGAAACCGATTCAGTTGCCAGAACAGAGGGCCTAAGAGGCAAGAAACTACCTAGATCTCTCAGCAGCCAAGGCTGGCAACTTCTTCCAAGAGTCAAGCTAAGACTTTATCCACTCCATCTCTAGGCAGAAGACCTGGAAGGCAGTGAAGGATACATGCAGAGGGAGGCCCACTTGACCAAGTCAGGTGTGTACTAGCACAGGAGAAAAGGCAACCAGAATTTGCTCATAGCTCCCCTGATGAGGTATGCAGTAGGCTCTTTATATCTGTTAACTCATAAGTCTCACAGAAAACCTCTGAGAGAAATGCTGTTACCTAGCCCCAGCTGTCAAATGAGGATGCTGGCAGGTGCTGGTTCTGTACGTATTATTTCTCAACTCCATCCCTGTTCTGTGCTTTTCTCTGTTTTTCTAGGGGCTAGAAGCCTGCAAATTATAGCTCCAGGCCGGGCGTGGTGGCTCACGCCTGTAATCCTAGCACTTTGGGAGGCCGAGGCAGGCGGATCACGAGGTTAGGAGATCGAGACCATCCTGGCTAACATGGTGAAACCTCGTCTCTACTAAAAATGCAAAAAATTAGCCGGGCGTGGTGGCGGGTGCCTGTAGTCTCAGCTACTTGGGAGACTGAGGCAGGAGAATGGCATGAACCCGGGAGGCGGAGCTTTCAGTGAGCCAAGATCGCGCCACTGCACTCCAGCCTGGGCGACTGAGCAAGACTCCGTCTCAAATAAAAAAAAAAAAAAATTATAGCTCCAGATTTCCTTGACTGCTGCCTTCTGGTCAGTTTCTACCAATGGAAGAAACTAGAAGAAGAGATGAGCCATGCTTCTCTGCCTGTGCAGTCACAGCATCTATGTCAGACAACCTCAGACTTTACAAGTGATGGCAATAACTGTGAGCTCAAGAAATGCCCATGCTGGCTTCGGCAATATCACAGGAGTACAGACCAGTAAAGAGAGGCAGAGGACAAAAAGTAGGCATGTCACAGAATTCAAAGGAGAAAAGAACTTCACGAGAAGGGCAATCATCAGATAAGGTAAGCATGATGTAGGGTGAAAAGATGAGCGCTGAGCCTTGGGAGTGGAGGAAGAGAGTGTACACAACTCTCCAGCACAGGGTCCACAGGGAGTGACTCTTACCTATCTTACTGCCAAAGAAGGCGATGCCCAGGGAGATGTTGTTGTAGCCCTGGGTGTGCAAGCCTTGGATGTTCCAGCCAACACCTTCATACACCCTGCCATCATCCCCAACCAGGAAGCTGACAAGAAGGAAATAATGGGTTTATTGGCAAATCCCCATAAATGAAAACCTCTCACTGATCCTCAAAAGGAAAAGGGATTCTGGAGGCTCATAAATAAGTACTATGTTCCAATAACATAACAATGGGAGGTGCAGAATAACCAGTTTTAGATCTCCAAGAGACATGGGAATATATTTTAATTTTTGTTGTGATTTAGCTTACATGTATTTTCCAGAACCTCACTTTAAAAATACTCATTTTGTTCAAAGTGGAATTTGACTGTGTGACACACAAGGACCTAAGGACATTAGTCCAACACTTTTCAAGAGCTTAAGAATTAATACATCATGTTTTTAAATTAAGGGACCAAGCACTTGAACATTCTCTTAAACAATTATGCCAGATTCAATAGGTCCTTTTGTATTGATGTTTTTCTTCAGATTCCCTTTAGGAATTTCCTTAAGCTTTTCTTTACCATAGAAATTTGTTTAGAATGTTCCTTTTTAACATTTATTTTTTAACTCAAATACATTTTTTATTCTACTTCTTTTATTCCTGCCTCTTCATAATTTCTCTCCTCCACTTTCCAATCAGTCTTCAGAACTGATGTTTTCACAACTTTGCCTTGTTCATATTTTAATAGAACGTGAGTTTCCACAGCAAACTGAACACAGAAAGAACACCTCCCTGAGGTCAAGGAAAGACTCTGAACTGAGTCAGACCGACTATCCGCCCTACACCGATGTTGACCTGAGGAATGGGTGTGGAGTCTGGTGTGTCCACCCCTTCCCTGGCTTTGCTGTCAGTACTTTCACAGGTTCCTTGGTCACTCTTACAGCAGCCTGTGGTTAGTCTGGTGTGAACAGTCCCTGACAGCTACTGTCAGCTTCATTGCAAAAACTGGAGATTGTCAAATGGTCACTGCAGAAACCTGACTTAGAGACGCAGTGGCTGAAATAACTTAGGAATACATTGACCAAACCAGACAACACAGCAGCGACAACAGCAGGATGGTGGAGGTACTGGTGGCAGGGGCAACAGGTGAGTTGTGGTTGACACGGCACACACGGTGGGCAGACAGGGAAGACCCAGCCATCCCAGGGGTGCTGGGGGCCACAACCAGGGCCTGTGGCTGCTCTTATTTATTTGTGTTTATAAATAAATAAATAAATAAATAAATAAATAAATAGACTTAGGTTTTCCTTTCCAAAATGGATAATTCAGAAATTATTTATGTTTGTCTTTAGAGTTCCATGAGGGACAGCCCCATTCCCACTCTGTCTTTCCCTCTCCTTCTACATGTGTCTCCTTATTCCTGAGGCTAAGGGAGAAAAGGTTCTGGGCTTCCACTGATGATCCCCAGAGCAGATACTCAATGCACAGTGCACAGCTCCTTCATGCCCTCCCTTGTTTCCTCGTGGGGCTCTCTTCCCTGCCATTCCCAACGCCCACTCTCCCCTGTGGGGTCACCAGACTCGCTGTCAGAGTGGCCCTTCAGGGTAACAAGTGAGGCACTGCTTCCCAGGTGCGAGTCCCTGTGAGGTGAGGAGGAGCGGGGGTTGCACTGACAGGCACCCTGACACAGCTCTGGGTACATGCTTCCTTGCTCTGAGCAGAGATTTTAATTCCCCTGAACCATGGCTTTGTCACCCATGAAATAAGGGTAGGAACCCATTTCTCAGAGTAGCTGGGAGGGCCAAATTGGGTGATATTTGTGAAGACCTCTGTAAACTGTAACGTTTCATGAGTTCCAAGGGCTCAGTTAAAACTGCAGTTGTTACATAACCTTCCTTGCTTCTTCACAGGAGCGCCAGAATCGAAAGCCACTTAAATAAGTGGCTTAGAGTCATCCCCCTTACAATCCCCGGAAGATTCGGATTTTGTTTGATTTCCCTTTTACCATTTTTATTCATTACAAAAGCAACATAAATGAAGCCCAGAAAATAAGAGACACAGAGAAGGGGAAGTGGGAAGCACCCCAAGAGGGGTGACTTTGGATGCGGGCCTCGGGGAGTTGACTAGCCTCTTACTTGTATGCCACGTCGCACCAGCCTATGGTGTAGATGGAATGGGACTGCAACCCCCGCAGCATCTGGTTGCAAATGCTCTGCTCCTGGCACTGCATCCCTGGCAGCTGGTCTGTGATGATGTAGGCCACAGGCAGGGTCAGCAGGGCCCTGCAGGCCAGTGGTCTTGCCCCCCACTCCTTGCGGGAGACGACAGTGGGAGTATCTGTAGGGAAGACCACAGAATGTCACATGGCAGGCCCTGCCCATCTTCCCCCAACAGGTCGTCCATGTCCCCTGACCTCTCACACTCAGGCCCAGCCTGCCCTGCACATGGGAGACACCCTGGGGGAGCTCTTCACCCCCACAGCCCCCTCCTCTCCACTGTGGCTGAACCACTGCCCAGACACACGCAGCACTCAGCCTGGGAAGTCGTGCCACCTTGTTCCCAGACAATCTCTCCTTGTCTTTCCCTGAAGGGCAAATCTCATCCCCTACTGCCCCCTGGCCTACATGCTCCCCTCCTTCAGAAAGCACCCCAGCCAACCCCGCCGCCCACCCTGGGGCTCTGAGCTGCCTCCTTAGCCAGGAAGCCTGAGGATGTATTGTCCTCACTGGCGTTGGTCCCAGTCTCAACTGTGTCTCTTGTCTTCCCCTCCCCTAAGAACTGTGAGTCTCTGAAGGAAGCTCCATCAGTCTCCTCAACAAGCGGCTCCAGAGCTCACAGGAGGCTCCATGAACACGGTGTCTGCGCCTCTTTCTTCCGGGCGAACACTCCCTAGTGGCAGGGCTGTGAGATCCCACCCGCGGCTGCAGGCTACCTGAGGGCTCCCTTTCTCCATCCTCATCATAGGAGCCCCAGGAGCATGCTGAGGGACAGTTGAGACACTGTCATGCTGGAGCTGAGAGTGGAGGACATGTCTTTTCTCTCTGGGTTTTTTCTCCCTCTCTCTCTCTTTTTTTTTTTTTTTTTTTTTTTGAGATGGAGTCTCACTCCATAGTACAGGCTGCAGTAGTGGCGCAATCTTGGCTCACTGCAGCCTCCACCTCCCAGATTCAAGCCATTCTCTTGCTTCAGCCTCCTTAGTAACTGGAATTACAGGTGCATGCCATCATGGCTGGCTACTTTTTTGTATTTTTAGTAGAGACGGGGTTTCACAGTGTTAGCCAGAATGGTCTCGATCTCCTGACCTCGTGCTCCACCCTCCTCGGTCTCCCAAAGTGCTGGGATTATAGGCATGAGCCGCCACGCCCAGCCTCCTTCTCTCTTTTTTCATCTGGGTTTCTCTTCTTTTTCTCTCCTTAGGCTGAGGAACTCCCCTTTGCCTAAGGACTCAGGATGATCCAAGGGAGTGGTTGGAGATAAACATCTTGGGATTCCTCCCCACCCCATTCACTCTTAGTCTAGACATTATCAAGTCCTGAGAAACATTTCTGACCACTTAAGCCCCAGCCAATCTTCAAACCGCCTCACCATTGGGACCCTTGCGAATGAACTGTGAGATCCTGACAAACAGGTCCATAAGCCTCTGGGACAAGCCTCTGACTTGGGTGTCATTCCAGGAGAACTGTAGAAAATCCCCTGCAAGAGAGCACTGGTGCATTGGTGCACTCCTTGGAGTGCACGTGGTCAGCAAGCTCAGAGGCTGAGCCAGACATCCCACTCCGCAGTGCATAGCCTCTCCTCCTCCCCAGGTCACCTAAGGCCCTCTAGGGAGCACACAGAGGAGAACCACAGAAGTCTCTGGCCTCGGACTGACTCTGCCTTCCATATCTTCCCAGAGAGGCCTTTTTCCTCCCACCTCCCCCAGCCTCCCTCCATTCCAGGAACACTGCAGTCTCGCCTGCTGCCTTATCTGGGCAGTGCTACCTTTCCTGGTTCACCTGGAGACCTACTAATCAAACCATGGGTACCCAGCAGAGTGTCACATACCAAGATGGTTGTGACATGTTGAGCTAACACACATGTCTTAATCACTTATTGGTGCCAGACAAGGTTCTTGAAACAGAAATATACAGATCATTGTGACTGCCTTCAAAAACTAGACGTTTCAGAGATGCTTTATTGTGGATTAGCCACTGCCAGCCTGTCCTTATCCCCCACTGCTCCCATTCAGTATGAGGGATCCTGGGAGCAGTGGCCAGTGGCAGCAGTGACATTGTCACCAGCCCCACCTCCCACAGACCAGCCCTGTGATTACAAAGCATGTCTAAGGGCGCTATCAGAATTGTGGCTTAAAACAACTTCATGAGTTAAGCAAAGCAACTATGATCTCTATACAAAAGGGAAACCAAGTCTTAGGGAAGTTAGGTAACTTGTCTAACATAACAGAGGTTTTAAGCGTAGATTTAGATTCCAATCAGAATCTCTAACCCCGAAGCCCATGTTCATAACAACTGTACTCTGCAGCCTCCCCAAAGTTGTCAGATGAACTTGGGTTAGTCACTGCCACAATGTGACCTGTTTCTCTTCCTACAAGACAAAGTCATCGAGGGTCTCCACCATGGTTCTGGGATTCTGTCTTTCTGTGAAATCAAGAGCAAATACATGACCAGGACACCAAGGCCAAGGTGTGCTAGAGAGACTGCTGAGGACGGGAGCCCACCTCAGCAGGCAGAGGGCCTGAGCTGGGCTGTGAAGGGGATACAGAGGACTGGGGAGGGGGGAAGGCGGAGCCTGGAGAGGACACTTTGCAAATGAAACCCAGAGGACTCTCAGAGTGGAAGAGCAGCCTGCAGGCCAGCACTGACACTTGGCAGGCAGGACAGGGGCAGGGCAGGAACCAGGAGACAGGGATGAGAACCACACACAACTCCCCATCTTGCTTGGGCAAGTTAATTTCCCCATCAGGGCCTCAGCTTCTCCATTCATACAATGAAAGGCTGAACTGTGTGTTCCCTGACCTGTGAGTTTCTCCAGCACTAACTCCAGGTAATCCCATTAAATTTGCTGTCTGAGTAGCAGAGGACAGAAAGAAAGCTATATTACATTATTCCTTCAGAAAGGGGACTGCGTATGTAAGACAAACTGAAAAACATGTCATATTTAAGAATCACCAAGCTCACTTTCGTTTTAATTCAACAGCATTTGTTTATTGAACATTGCTATGTGTCTACTGTTATGTATAAAATGATAAGAAATCTTCTTAATCTAGAGAAAGGGCATTGCTACTCTTGGGGAATTTGCTTTTATTTACAAATGTAGACCTAAGTGCTGGGTTTAACTATGATTGGTATAATAATGATGGTGATAAAAATTAAATCATAGCTACAAATTACCCAGCACTTACTACTTGTGCTTAATGGCGCACACTTGTGAACTAATTTAATCCTCAAAAACAACCCTAAGAAATGAGCAATATTATCCTTTTATCATGGGAACAAATACGATTCAAAGAAATTGAATAACTTGTTGAAGAAGGGCAGGCAAGGATTTGAACAAAAATCGTAAACTCTAGAACAGGGCTCCAAATTGCAAATCTACACTATCCACTAGCAAAGGGAAAGCACTTGGATGGGTTTCTGTTATTAAACTTGAGAACGGTTTTCTCTTGCTCATCAAAAGCACTTCTGATACAAGTAAAGAAAACTTACCCCAAGCCTGGAGACCCAGAATGGAGAAGGCAAGAAGCCACGGCAGCATCCGCATGTGGTCCCAGGACTCTGACCAGGAGAGTGTGAACGGCGGCCCTGGAAGAAAGGCTAACAGCTAACACAACCATGCTAACTCTGCAAGTGGAGCACCCACCTACTATGTGGCAACCGCTGTCTGCCTCCCCTACCATCCTGTGGCTTCCTGAAGGCCAGCACCTGGCTCAGGCTTCTCAGGACCCCTTGAATACATCAGGTGCCCAATAAATGTGAGGACACTAATGCCTATGTCTAGCCACCCCACTCCCCATCCACCTCCTGTTGCCCTGGGCAACTCCTGGTTCCTCATAGAAGCCCAGTGCCTGATCTTAGGCCTTTCAGGGTAGAAAATAACCATTTCTAAAATCCTCGAGGGAGCTGTTATGAAAAAATCCTGTGTATGTATTTTCATATCTAGTGGTGCAATTTCGTATTTAATCCCATTTTTATAGGTAAGAACATTGAGGCTCAGATGGAGTGAACTACAAGCAGAAGCAAGCTTGGCTTTGTCCCCTGCACCATTTGAGAGTCTCAGGTACGTAAAGTCATTCAATTCAGTCCTCTTCTCTGCAAAGATCCCTGACAGATGCTTGACTAACCTCTTCTTTAGTGAGAATCATAATAACAGCTACCACTTACAGACTGCATTCTGTGTTCCGAGGTTTTTGCTGAGGACTCCATGGATATTCACTAAGTAGTCTCACAATGACCCATGAGACCCGCACTTATCATCAGAACGCTGGGCCTCAGAGAGTTTGAGTCACTTGTTCTAAGTTTCCCAGCTAATAGGGTCAGAGCCAGATTCATACCCAGGTCTGGCTGACTCCAGAGCCTCTGCCTGAAACTTCACAACCTGCTTGAGATTCTGATGATGGACGTTCTCAATGTGGGCCCGAGGTTGAACTATAGGATCACTACAGTCTTTTCCAGCTCCAGGAATCTTTCCTGCTCTTTCAGGTTGAAGTGAATTGCTTACTCATCCTCAGTCAGACTGAAACTTTAGCTTTATGAGCTACCACCCAAAACATCAACTTTCCCCCCAATTTTCCTACTGAGAAACTATAAAGTGGAGTTTGAAACCAAATGGGATAGATCATTGCCATCCAAGGTTTTTAAACTGCAATCAGTAGTCCCCAGATGGAAAAATTTTAAAACCACATCTTAAGAGTAGAGCATGTAGAAGCTTCCTGGGTCAGGACAAGCAACCACTTAGCAGATAACATCCAGGATTCCATTCACTCAGGAAAACTGCAGTGAAGACAAAATGAGCCAATTACAAATGAGGCAGGCACCTAATAAATATGAGGGAAAATGTTCAGTCTCCCTTGTTAGTTAAATGAGAGGTAAGGATTCACTTTCCCAAGATTGAAGCCCTGTTAGGAGCTGGTCTCCTGCAAAGTTTCTGGAAGCCACTATCAATTCTGGTTTGGACCCTGGTCATTTAATCATGGTGCTTCCACAACCATGTAATGTCAGTATGGCGAATCCTGCCCCAAGCTTGTCATATCATACATCCAAAATATCAAGGCTTCAGCCCAGTCCCTGACCTTGCCAGAGACAGAACTGATAGTGTCTCCAATCCACACCATGAACTGCAAACACTAAGATGGCAGGATAAGCTAGAGCCAAGGATTTACAACCTTGGTTCACATTGTTGTGCATCCTATATACTTAAAGAAGCATTAGAGCAGGAGACAAGTGAGACATAATAGATAAGAATTTAGGGCTCTACAGAAAGGGAATAAGTTGGGTAGAGGTAACCCCAGAACCCACAGCCTTGCCAAGAAAGATCCAGGAATGATGAAACCAAACTCATTTAGAAGAATTTAGAATGAAGAGACTTTTCTTATTTGGAGAAAGAGTTCCACAAGGGAGATCAGGGTTTTCCTATCATGTGCACATTTTAACCCTATAGACTTCAGTCCCATTGCTGGAAGAGGGCTTCTAAAGAAACAGACTCACACTCAAACTCACAGATACCTGTAGGTTCTGTGCTGTCCCAGCCCAGCAGGTCAGAGTGCAGTCGGCTCGCCCCTGATTGGCCAGCAGCTCCTTCCCTTCGAGACTTGGCCTCCAGGCCCTGCCCTTCTTCTCCAGCTGGTGCCTCCTCCCGCCTTCACTCTCCCTGGCCCTAGAGGGCACTCCCTCCCTGGGAATGGAGCACTTGGGCTCTGGCTTCCCAGAGAGAAGAGGAGAACCCAAGATCCCTAACAAAAGATGGAAGAGGAGAGAAAGGCCGAGGGCTAAGGCTCCAAGCCAGCTCCGTTTACAGCACCCAGAGAAACTTAAGTGGGAACAGACTCAGCCTGAAAGCACCTGGAGACCCGCCCTGTGAATAAGCCCAGGTAGCTCCTCCCTGGGAAAGGGCGTGATTGCCCAACACTCCCTGAGTTCCTTCCTCATCCCCAGCCCTTGTGCCTTGTAGACCTGGGGTCTCGGGGGTTCTGTCCCTGACATCTGGGAACTTCTTACCAATGAAGATCTATCTGTTCCAGTTTCCACTGGAGTCACCAGCAGGGGCAGGAGAAAGGGACAGAAATGGAAAGGCACATTCCCAGGAGGCAGCTAGCAATATGTCATCACTAGAACTTATTCTGACCCCATAGCTATCATGCCCATTCATCCACCACCGCATCTCAACTTCAAACTCTTCGCCTGAAACAAACCAAGGCTCTCCTCTCCTCACCCATTCCTGACAGTGGCCCTCAATCCTCAACTCCAGTCTCCAAGAATCACTGTCTCTTCTCTGAAGCAGTTGATGCATAAGACTTTCCAGTCTGGCTCAGTCAGGGGTACCTGAGCTGCAGCCCCCTGGATGGGGAATGCTCAGGCCAGAGGTCTTGGAAAGTACCATTCTCTCTTGAGAAGATACTTGGGTATCCACTCTGTTCTATACACTGATCAGCCCAAACCACACTTCAGGGACAAAAGCTGGGGAGACCTCTGCTAGACCCCACACCTCATATGGCTGCCAGCATCTGAGGGAGACATGCTGAGTGAGCTCCATTTTCCATAGGGTGGGGAATCTTGGGTGAGGACCTCAGAGACAGACATCTAGCAAGGGGACTGGGAATTACAGTTGATGACAATGACAGACACTACCTTATAAGTCTGAAATTTTTATTTATGACTTTGGATCTTTTGCAGTCATGATTAAGTCCTTAAAATGATAACGGTTTATCTTTAGAACAGCACGTTAGGGAGAACTGAGGAGACTGTCTCACTCTGAAGACCAGACATGGAAGAGAAGAAACCCAAGTGATAAAGAGGGCAGTGGCAGCCCACAAAGGGAAAGGAAAATGGGTAGGATCCTGCAGTCCCCAACTAGGGATCGAAGGACACCAAGGGATTAGCTGGCAGAAAGTCTGAAGCAAGACCACTGTTAGCCATATGGTATTTTCATTAACATTAGAGAAAGTGTTCCTTCCACAGGTAAAAGTTGTAGCCAATATGTTAAGGCTAATGAAAACAGGATAAACAGCTACTTTGTATGTTATGTAAATTGAATTATTAAACAAAATAACACTTTGAATTCTTTTTTTGTTGTCTTCACATTTTGAATTCTTAATCACAGTAATTAGGAACTCAAAGTTACTCAGATATACTATGTTTTTTTAATTATACTTTAAGTTCTGGGGTCCATGTGCACAACGTGCAGGTTTGTTACATAGGTATACATGTGCTATGTTGGTGTGCTGCACCCATCAACTCTTCATTTACATTAGGTATTTCTCCTAATGCTTTCCCTCCTCCAGCCCCCCACCCTCTGACAGGCCCCTATGTGTGATGTTCTCCTCCCTGTGTCCATGTGTTCTCATTGTTCAACTCCCACTTATGAGTGAGAACATGCGGTGTTTGGTTTTCTGCCCTTGTGATAGTTTGCTGAGAATGATGGTTTCCAGCTTCATCCATGTCCCTACAAAGGACATGAACTCATCCCTTTTTATGGCTGCATAGTATTCCATGGTGTATATGTGCCACATTTTCTTTATCCAGTCTATCACTGATGGACATTTGGGTTGGTTCCAAGTCTTTGCTATTGTGACTAGTGCTGCGATAAACATATATGTGCATGTGTCTTTACAGTAGCATGATTTATAATCCTTTGGGTATATACCCAGTAATGGGATTGCTGGATCAAACGGTATTTCTAGTTCTAGATCCTTGAGGAATTGCCACACTGTCTTCCACAATGGTTGAACTAATTTACACTCCCACCAACAGTGTAAAAGCGTTTCTATTTCTCCATATCCTCTCCAGCATCTGTTGTTTCCTGACATTTTAATGATCACCATTCTAACTGGCATGAGATGCTATACAATTATAGTTTTGACTTGCATTTCTCTAATGACCAGTGATGATGAGCATTTTTTATATGTCAGTTGGCTGCATAAATGTCGTCTTTTGAGAAGTGTCTGTTCATATCCTTTGCCCACTTTTTGATGGGGTTGTTTGATTTTTTCTTGTAAATTTGTTTAAGTTCTTTGTAGGTTCTGGATATTAGCCCTTTGTCAGATGCATAGATTGTAGAAATTTTCTCCCATTCTGTAGCTTGTCTGTTCACTCTGCTGATAGTTTCTTTTGCTGTGTAGAAGCTCTTTAGTTTAATTAGATCCCATTTGTCTATTTTGGCTTTTGTTGCCATTGCTTTTGGTGTTTTAGTCATGAAGTGTTTGCCCATGCCTATGTCCTGAATAGTATCGCCTAGGTTTTCTTCTAGGGTTTTTAAGGTTTTAGGTCTTACATTTAAGTCTTTAATCCATCTTGATTTAATTTTTGTATGAGGTGTAAGGAAGGGATCCTGTTTCAGCTTTCTACATATGGCTAGCCAGTTTTCCCAGCATCACTTATTGAATAGGGAATCATTTCCCCATTTCCTGTTTTTGTCAGATTCGTCAAAGATCAGATGGTTTGTAGATGTTTGGTGTTATTTCTGAGATCTCTGTTCTGTTCCATTGGTCTATATATCTGTTTTGGTACCAGTACCATGCTGTGTTTTGGTGACTGTAGCCTTGAAGTCAGGTAGCATGATGCCTCCAGCTTTGTTCTTTGTGCTTAGGATTGTCTTGGCAATGTGGGCTCTTTTTCGGTTCCATATGAAATTTAAAGTAGTTTTTTCCAATTCTGTGAAGAAAGTCGTTGGTAGCTTGATAGCATTGATTCTATAAATTACTTTGGGCCATATGGCCATTTTCACGATATTGATTCTTCCTGTCCATGAGCATGGAATGTTCTTGCATTTGTTTGTGTCCTCTTTTATTTCATTGAGGAGTGGTTTGTAGTTCTTGAAGAGGTCCTTCACATCCCTTGCAAGTTGTATTCCTAGGTATTTTATTCTCTTTGTAGCAATTGTGAATGGGAATTCACTCATGATTTGGCTGTCTGTTATTGGAGTATAGGAATACTTATGATTTTTGCACATTGATTTTGTACCCTGAGACTTTGCTGAAGTTGCTTCTCAGCTTAAGGAGATGTTGGGCTGAGACAAGGGGGGTTTCTAAATGTACAATCATGTCATTTGCAAATAGAGACAGTTTGACTTCCTCTTTTCCTAATTGAATACCCTTTATTTTTCTTTCTCTTGCCTGATTTCTCTGGCCAGAACTTCCAACACTATGTTGAATAGGAGTGATGAGAGAGGGCATCCCCATCTTGTGCCAGTTTTCAAAGGGAATGCTTCCAGTTTTTGCCCATTCAGTATGATATTGACTGTGGGTTTGTTGTAAATAGCTCTTATTATATTGAAATACATTCCATCGATACCTAGTTTATTGAGAGTTTTTAGCATGAAGGGCTGTTGAATTTTTTCAAAGGCCTTTTCTGCATCTATTGAGATAATCATGTGTTTTTTTTCATTGGTTCTGTTTATGTGATGGATTACGTTTATTGATTTGCATATGTTGAACCAGCCTTGCATCCCATGGATGAAGCCAACTTGATCGTGGTGGATAAGCTTTTTGATGTGCTGCTGGACTCAGTTTGCCAGTATTTTATTGAAGATTTTCACATTGATGTTCATCAAGGATATTGGCCTAAAATTCTCTTTTTTGTTATGTCTCTACCAGGTGTTGGTATCAGGATGATGCTGACCTCATAGAATGAGTTAGGGAGGATTCCCTTTTTTTCTATTGATTGGAATAGTTTAAGAAGGAATGGTACCAGCTCCTCTTTGTACCTCTGATAGAATTTGGCTGTTAGTCCATCTGGTCCTGGACTTTTTTTGGTTGGTAGACTATTAATTATTGCCTCAATTTCAGAACCTGTTATTGGTCTATTCAGGGATTCAACTTCTTCCTGGTTTAGTCTTGGGAGGGTGTGTGTGTCCAGGAATGTATCCATTTCTTCTAGATTTTCTAGTTTATTTGCATAGAAGTGTTTATAGTATTCTCTGATGGTAATTTGTATTTCTGTGGGATCGGTGGTGATATCCCCTTTATCACTTTTTATTGAGTCTATGTGATTCTTCTCTCTTTTCTTCTTTGTCTTGCTAGTGGTCTATCAATTTTATTGATCTTTTGAAAATAAAACAGCTCCTGGATTCAGTGATTTTTTGAAGGGATTTTTGTGTCTCTATCTCCTTCAGTTCTGCTCTGATCTTAGTTATTTCTTGCCTTCTGCTAGCTTTTGAATGTGCTTGCTCTTGCTTCTCTAGTCCTTTTAATTGTGATGTTAGGATGTCAATTTTAGATCTTTCCTGCTTTCTCTTGGTGCTATAAATTTTCCTTTACACACTGCTTTAAATGTGCACCAGAGATTCTGGTATGTTGTATCTTTGTTCTCATTGGTTTCAAAGAACATCTTTATTTCTGCCTTCATTTCGTTATGTACCCAGTAGTCATTCAGGAGCAGGTTGTTCAGTTTCTATGTAGTTGGGCAGTTTTGAGTGAGTTTCTTAATCCTGAGTTCTAGTTTGATTGCACTGTGGTCTGAAAGACAGTTTGTTGTGATTTCTGTTCTTTATATTTGCTGAGGAGTGTTTTACTTCCAATTATGTGGTCAATTTTAGAATAAGTGTGATGTGGTGCTGAGAAGAATGTATATTCTGCTGCAATATTTGGGGTGGAGAGTTCTGTAGATGTCTATTAGGTCCGCTTGGTCCAGAGATGAGTTCAATTCCTGGATATCCTTAAGTTCCTGTCTCATTGATCTGTCTAATGTTGACAGTGGGGTGTTAAAGTCTCCCATCATCATTGTGTGGGAATCTAAGTCTCTTTGTAGGTCTCTAAGGACTTGCTTTATGAATCTGGGTACTCCTGTATTGGAGGATAATTAGCTCTTCTTGTTGAATTGATTCCTTTACCATTATGTAATGGACTTCTTTGTCTCTTCCTCCATCCCTTTATTTTGAGCCTATGTGTGTCTTTGCACCTGAGGTGGTTCTCCTGAATATAGTACATTGATGGATCCTGATTCTTTATCCAATTTTCCAGTCTGTGTCTTTTAATTGGGGCATTTAGCCCATTTACATTTAAAGTTAATATTGTTATGTGTGAATTTGATCCTGTCATTATGATGCTAGCTGGTTATTTTGCCCATTAGTTGATGCAGTTTCTCATGTCGTCAATGGTCTTTACAATTTGGCATGTTTCTGCAGTGGCTGGTACTGGTTGTTCCTTTCCATGTTTAGTGTTTCCTTCAGGAGCTCTTGTAAGGCAAGCCTGGTAGTGACAAAATCACTCAGCATTTGCTTGTCTGTAAAGGATTTTATTTCTCCTTCACTTACGAAGCTTAGTTTGGTTGGATATGAAATAATTCTGGTTTGAAAATTATTTTCTTTAAGAATGTTGAATATTGGCCCCCACTCTCCTCTGACCTGGAGGGTTTTCTGCCAAGAGATCCGCTGTTAGTCTGATGGGCTTCCCTTTGTGGGAACTTTCTCTCTGGCTGCCCATAACATTTTTTTCTTCATTTCAGCCATGGTGAGTCTGACGATTATGTGTCTTGGGGTTGGTCTTCTTGAGGAATATCTTTGTGGTGTTCTCTGTATTTCCTGAATTTGAACTTTGGCCTGCCTTGCTAGGTTGGGGAAGTTCTCCTGGATAATATCCTGAAGGGTGTTTTCTAACTTGGTTCCATTCTCCCCATCACTTTCAGGTACACCAATCAAACGTAGATTTAGTCTTTTCACGTAGTCCCATATTCCTTGGAGGCTTTATTCATTTCTTTTCACTCTTTTTCCTCTAATCTTGTCTTCTTTCTTTATTTCATTAATTTGATCTTCAATCACTGATATCCTTTCTTCCCTTGATTGAATCAGCTATTGAAGCTTGTGTATGCTTCATGATGTTCTCATGATGTGTTTTTCAGCTCCATCAGGTCACTTATGTTCTTCTCTACACTGGTTATTCTAGTTAACCATTCCTCTAACCTTTTTTCAAGGTTTTTAGCTTCCTTGCAATGGGTTAGAACATGCTCCTTTTGCTCAGAGAAGTTTCTTATTACCCACCTTCTGAAGCCTACGTCTGTCAACTCATCAAACTCATTCTCCATCCAGTTTTGTTCCCTTGCTGGTGAGGAGTTGTGGTCTTTTAGAGAAGAGATGTTCTGGTTTTGGAATTTTCAGCCTTTCTGCTCTGGTTTCTCCCCATCTTTGTGGTTTTATCTACCTTTGGTCTTTGATGTTGGTGACCTACAAATGGGATTTTATGTGGATGTCCTTTTTGTTGATGTTGATGCTATTCCTTTCTATTTATTAGTCTTCCTTGTAACAGTCAGGCCCCTCAGCTGCAGTCTGTTGGAGTTTGTTGGAGGTCCACTCCAGACCCTGATTGCCTAGGTATCACCAGCAGAGGCTGCAGAACAGCAAATATTGCTTCTTCATCCTTCTTCTGGAGGCTTCATCCCAGAGGGGACCTCTGCCAGCCAGAGCTCTCCTGTATGAGGTGTCTCTCGGTGACTACTGGAAGGTGTCTCCCAGTCAGGCTACACAGGGGTCAGAGACCCACTTGAGGAGGCAGTCTGTCCGTTACCAGAGCTTGAATGTCGTGCTAGGAGAACCACTGCTCTCTTCATAGCTGTCAGGCAGGGACGTTTAAGTCCGGAGAAGCTGTGCCCACAGCTGCCCCTTCCCCCAGGTGCTCTGTCCCAGGGAGATGAGGGTTTTATCTATAAGTCCCTGACTGGGGCTGCTGCTTTTTGTTCAGGTATGCCTCGCCTACAGAGGTGGAATGTAGAGAGGCAGTCGGCCTGAGCTGCAGTGGGATCTGCCCAGTTCGAGCTTCCCAGCAGCTTTATTTACACTGTAAGCATAAAACCGCCTACTCAAACCTCAGCAACGGCAGATGCCCCTCCCCCTGCCAAGCTCCAGTGTTCCAGGTCAATCTCAAACTGCTGCTCTAGCAGCAAGAATTTCACACCAATGGATCTTAGCTTGGTGGGCTCCATGGGCGTGGGACCTGCTGAGTCAGGCACCAGAGGGAATCTCCTGGTCTGCCAGTTGCAAAGACCTTGGCAAAAGTGCAATATTTGGGCAGGAGTGTACCGTTCCTTCTAGTACAGTCTCTCATGGCTTCCCTTGGCTGGAAAAGGGAAATTCCCTGATCCCTTGCATTTCCCGGGTGAGGCAACGCCCCACCCTGCTTCAGCTCGCCCTCCATGGGCTGCACCCACTGTCCAACCAGTCTTCATGAGATGAACCAATGAACAAGGTACCTCAACTGGAAATGCAGAAATCACCCGTCTTCTTTGTCAGTCTCTCTGGGAGCTGCAGACTGGAGCTGTTCCTATTCAGCCATCTTGGAAGAGCACTCTCTTGGTTATGCTCAATATGTTTAGTTGCCTTACTTTCTTTTGTTTCTTTTTCCTTTTTTTTATTGAGATAGAGTTTTTCTCTGTCACCCAGGCTGGAGTGAAGTGGCACAATCTTGACTTACTGCAGCCTCAACCTCCCAGGCTTGTATGCACCCACCTCAGCTTCCCAAATAGCTGAGATTCCAGGTGAGCCACCACACCTGGCTAATTTTTGTATTTTTGTAGAGACGGGGTTTCATCATGTTGCCCAGGCTGGTCTTGAACTCCTGAGCTCAAGGAATCCACCTGCCTTGGCCTCCCAGAGTGCTAGGATTACAGGTGTGAGCCATCATGTCTGGCCTAGTTGTCTTACTTCCTCAAGAGAAATGATCCTGCTTGAAAGAGTAACCTGTCATGTCATGAGAAGGCCTATGAAGGGGTCCCAAGAGTGGATCTGAGAGAAGCCTCTGGGAGCTAAGAATGTTGCCCAGGCCAGTATCTAACAACAAAACAGGGGCCTCAGTCGCACAGCCATAAGGAAATGAATGATGCCAACAAAGTGAATGAGCTTGGAAGCAGATTTTTCCCCACTCAAGCCTCCAGATGAGAGTGCAGCCCTTCAGACCTTAACTTTGCCCTGTAAGGACTTTAGCAGAGGACCTACATAAATCATGCCCAGATTTCTGACCCATGGAAACTATGAAATAATCAATGTTTTTGTTTTAAGCCACTAAATTTGTGGTTATTTGTTATGGAGCAATAGAAAACAAATACAGTATCTAAGATAATCAGGTAGTCTCCTGGCCATATAGGAGCATGTCAGCAGCTGAGAATGGAAACTTTGATGTATCTTTCTCATAACCATACAAAGATACAAGAAGAATTAATGTCTTAAAATTAATTAATATCTTAAAATCCTACACCTTCAGCAAAATTAGCAGATAAAAAAATCCAATTTTAGTTACAAGGATGAATATGTTTGGGAGATCCATAGTACTGCAAGGTGATCATAGTTAATACTAATATATTGGATACTTGAAAATTGCTGAGAGTAGATCTTAAATCTTCTCACCGCAAAAAAATAAAACAAGTATGCATGGTGATAGATATGTTAATTAACTTGATTTAACCATTTCACAACGTATACATGTACCAAAACATCATGTAGTATGCTGTAAATATATATAATTAGTTATTTTGTGGTAATATTTTAATCCATAAAAACTATCAAATGAAGTCATAATATTTTACATTCCAATTTCTACTATAGTGAGGCATACTGAAAATGTTTTCAAAATGTTAAGAAGTCTTTTTTTTTTTTGCTTTGATTCATCTCATGATAGTTTCCCTTGATAGAGAAAATGCGTGACTCTAATATTAAGAATGTGAGGAGTTATGTAACCATACTATAGGTAGTAGAAACAGAATTACAGAAATATGGAGTGTATTTTTCTGTACAATCTTGACCAATTAAATATTATTTATTTTTGAAAAAAAAAAAAAAAGAAGAAGACAAAAATGTTCACAAACTTCTAGGTATGTGAAAGTAAGTGTGGAGAGGGGAGAGAGCAAGTCAGGAAACTGATACTAGAAGCCATAACAATGAATAGTGAGGTGGTGGAGTGGTCAGTGCTATGAGGAAACGTGGGGATGGAAAAAGAGACCGTTATAAGCAGAATATGGAATCCACAGCAAATATTCATCACCAGAATGTGAGGGACCACCTAGAGGGGCACTGCTCTGGACAGTTCTAAGAATGAAAAGGGTATTGCATGAGAACTGGTGGAGATCGACAGAAATGACTGGGAGAGCAAAGAGAGCAAGGTAGTATCACAATATATCCAATAAACTACCCATTGAGCGCAATAGATGGAAGAGCCAATGAACTGAGAAACAGAAGAAGCTACATTAATTTTCTCCCACCTCCAAACACAACTGCCACAGGATACTCCTGTAGCAAATGGACCAGAAAAAATCCAACTCATCTAAATATGAATAATAAAAGGCAAACTGTCACATCCAAACAAAGGCTCCATTTAAATATATGACATAAAATCATATTTTATTAACAAAAGTCATCATTAAAAAAGGTTAAAATAGGCAGAGGGGAAAAATATTTCAACATAATTTTCCTAATTGTCTACCTATAAAAAAGTTTACAAAATAGAAGTAAAAGACCTCAGAAAAGAATTTAACTAGACAATAGAAGGATGTGAAAGAGAAGTGACATAATCATCTCAGGAATTAAGACTGAAATACAAGGAGTACAAAGGGGAGCATGTGCCCCAGAAAACACATGTCAGGGGTCTAGAGAAAAGAAATTTTAAAAGTCCAAGGAAACTAAAAATTTTTAAAAAGACAGAGATAAAAAAGAATTAGAGAGAGTTTGTACACAATATGATGTATTTATTATCTCAGAGCTGTACACTTAATAATACTTACGATGGTAAATTGTATGTGTATTTCGCCACATACACCTCCAATAAAAAATTGGAGGAAAAAAGAATTAAAGCAAAAGTGATCAATGTAGAAGACAGGCAACGGAGATCCAACATACACATAATTCATGAACCAAAAGAAGAAAACCAATGTAAAAGAATAAATACTTTAAACAATAATTCAAGAAACGAATGTTTTGAAATCAAAGATATGACTCTACATATCGAAAGGCCACACTTTTACCTGGGAGAATAACTGCAATAGTAATTGCTAAACCATATTATAGTACTTAAAATATGAAGAAATAAAATTTAGTCAGTCATGTGAAGAGACCAAGTCATTTAAAAGAGAAAAAATTAGATTGCCATCAGGCTTCTCAACAACAACATTCACATGCAGATTGTGGAGAAGAACCTACAAGACACTCATCAAAGAAAAGAGATAACATGAGCCAAGGATTTTACGTCCAGCCAATCTACCCTTCAAAGTATAAAGGCTACAGATAAAAACTGTTTTGAATATATAGTAACTAGGTAAATCTTGTTGCTCTATGAGCCCTGCTATGGTTTGAATATGTTCCCCAGAATCCATGTGTTGGAAATGTAATGCCCAATGTGATAATTCTGAAAGGTAAGGCCTAATGGGAGGTGTTTAAGTCATGAGGGCTCATGCCTATCTGCCTTCCACTATGTGAGGATATAACAAAAACACCCTCACCAGATGCTTGTGCTGTAGTCTCAGACTTCCCAGCCTCCAGAATGGTGAGCCAATAAATTCCTGTTTATTATCAATTAGCCAGTGTCAGGTATACTGTTATAGCAGCACGAAATGTACTAAGGCAAGGCTCTTTTTTGAGCACTTTACTAGAGAATAATCTTTATCCAGTCAACAGATTATTGGAGAAATTTCGACCAAAAAAAACCTAAAAACTTGTGGTGAGCATTGAATG
This sequence comes from Papio anubis, assembly GCF_008728515.1. NCBI lineage: Eukaryota > Metazoa > Chordata > Mammalia > Primates > Cercopithecidae > Papio > Papio anubis. The sequence goes on from NC_044976.1 coordinate 123,881,854, forward strand.
TGTTTAACTGTAGAACTAGGGCTAAAACAAGTCTGAAGGACACAAAAGTAGATCCAACAAGTAAATGGGCATTTTTAATAAATGTTATTGAAACAAGATCTAGTTCTAGATCCTCCCATTCACAATTGCTTCAAATAGAATAAAATACCTAGGAATCCAACTTACAAGGGATGTGAAGGACTTCTTCAAGGAGAACTACAAACTCAATGAAATAAAAGAGGACACAAACAAATGGAAGAACATTCCATGCTTATGAATAGGAAGAATCAATATGATGAAAATGGCCATACTGCCCAAGGCAATTTATAGATTCGATGCCATCCCCATTAAGGTACCAACGACTTTCTTCACAGAATTGGAAAAAACTACTTTAAAGTTCATATGGAACCAAAAAAGAGCCAGCATTGCCAAGACAATCCTAAGCCAAAAGAACAAAACTGGAGGCATCATGCTACCTGACTTAAAACTATACTGCAAGGCTGCAGTAACCAAAACAGCATGGTACTGGTACCAAAACAGATATGTAGACCAAAGGAGCAGAACAGAGCCCTCAGAAATAATACCACACATCTACAGCAATCTGATCTTTGACAAACCTGACAAAAACCAGAAATGGGGAAAGGATTCCCTATTTAATAAATGGTGCTGGGAAAACTGACTAGCCGTATGTAGAAAGCTGAAACTGGATCCCTTCCTTACACCTTATATGAAAATTAATTCAAGATGGATTAGAGACTTAAATGTTACACCTAAAACCATAAAAACCCTAGAAGAAATCCTAGGCAATACCATTCAGGACATAGGCATGAGCAAGGACTTCATATCTAAAACACCAAAAGTAATGGCAACAAAAGCAAAAATAGACAAATGGGATCTAATTAAACTAAAGAGCTTTGGCACAGCAAAAGAAACTATCACCAGAGTGAACAGGCAACCTACAGAATAGAATAGTGGCCAACATGGTGAAACCCTGTCTCTACTAAAAATACAAAAATTAGCTGGATGTGGTGGCACACACCAGTAGTCCCAGCTACTCAGGAAGCTGAGGCAGGAGAATCACTTGAACCTGGGAGGAGGAGGTTGCAGTGAGCCGAGATCACACCACTGAAC